>NW_015112791.1:131219-134863 GCF_001443285.1 Poecilia latipinna | reverse complement strand
TACTACTACTACTACTACTACTACTACTACTACTACTACTACTAATAATAATAATAATAATAATAATAATAATAAATTAGTGCGCATAATTACATTTCTTTATTTTGTTCTGATCTGCATTTCATTTCTAAATGAATTCAACAGAACAAACTGGTCCACGTTCCTCTTGTGTAAAACTCCTTGATAGTAACACACAGATTCCCACAGTGACCACATGCAGCGATATGCCTCAGCCTCTCTGACCGGACACTTTGCACCAAACTCACCGTTGATCTCGTCCTGGGATTTCACAGCTCGCCTGCTGCGCTTCCTGAAGAAGTTGGAGGCATCAGCTTCTTTCATGAAGATCCTCCTCAGCTGACCTAAGGTGGGGGGATAGATTGTTGGTGTTGTTGGTTTTTTTTTTCAACATTGAAGGACAAAACGTGAGGTCACACACGGTAGTGAAATGCAGCTCCACACCTGCTGGACTTTTTACATTTCTCGTGCTGCTATCCGCAGCTGCAGATTCGGCTGTCTCTGGAGACACTGCGTTTGGAGACAGAAGTGAGACAGGTCTGACTAAAAATAAATTTAGAAAAGGCACATCTCAGTAAAACAGAGACAAAACAGATATCAGCAGAGTCCCTGGCATAAGATTTGGTAAGCATTAAACTCACAGCTCAACGCAAGCAGCACTGCGAGGAGAACCAGGAGGGTTGCATACGTCCAGGACATTTTTTGTTAAACTCCGTGTCCTGATGTGTTCGGGGGAAACCAGCGTCGAAAAACAAGCAGGAGGGACAGAGATGACTGAGACTGGGATTAGAGGAGGGTGGAAGAGTTCGGGGAAATCTGGACTACCTGTCAGGAGAGAGAGAGAGAAAGAGAGAGGGAGAGAGAGAGAGACCCTGCAGATCTGAGAGTAAAAGCAAGAGAGAAAGTAACAGGAAAGTGCATAAATTATGAAACAATATAATCATCTGATTTCCTTATTTAACTGAGATAAAATTTTGAACCCTTAGCTAAAGTTTTCCATCAACTCTGATCAGCTTCCCTGCATCCCCCTCAGGAAAAGTGCCCCCCACAGTATGATCCTGCAATGAGCTCATAGTGCATTCAGGAGCGATGTGCTAGATTTCCACGCTACATATGGCAAATAAGGTTAATTTAAATTGGCTTTTCAGTCAGAGAAGGATACAAACCCAGTTATTCAGGCTGATTATGAAGAAGAGGTCTGAGTCATTCCAGCGGTAGGAAAAAGACGGACAAGGAACAAATAAATATTTAACTTCCAGTGACAGAAAACAGCTGAGCTGATGCACAGATTTCCAGCCAAAGGCCTCCTGAGTGTGGGCCCCTTCGTACGGGGGCCCCCCACCCCACTCAGTCTGCTTTGCATAAATAGATCTCGGGAGTGAGCAGCCCTGTGCATACTTGACTGTTTTCCAACGTGGATTGTGGCTGCGCCCCAGAAAACAGTGAATGTCCTAATGTTTGTTGAGGAATTTGAAACTGGTGGTGCTTTGGCTCACGGGAAAGTGAGAGGAAATTGCAGGGAGGGCTTGAGAAGGCAAGACAGAGGTGGGAATGTTTCACTTAGTTCGGTGCGAAAGCTGAAGAGAAATGTGATTCTGATTTGCATGGATGAAACTGAATTGCAACGTTAAGTTAGCCTGAAATACGGGTCAAAGGTCAGGGGTCTCTTAGCACGAACTCAACCCCATACAAAAGGCATTCTTGTTTCAAGTGAACGTGCAAACATCCACGTTCATCGTCATCGCTCAGCCGAGTTTTCAAAGATTTTGCCTGAATTTAACCTAAATCAACACTGTCCAGACTTTTCACCATGGAACAAAATCACCTGTTTGAAAACACTTGGGGGGCACTTTCTTAAAGTAAAAGTGCAAAAATAATTTTATTGTGAATTATTTTCTTTTTACCTGCTCAGCAATAACATGCCATTTGATTAAAAATGTCTGAAAAAGGGTCTCAAATTTGTACAATTTCCTAACTTGTTGACACAGATTGAGAACTCTCGTTGAAAACCCTTAACCACATTTAACCCATTTAAATTATTGACTAAGTCTGTTTTTGAGTAAAAAGTTGCTTTCATTTTTTTTTATGACAGACAATTCTTTCTGGCCTTTTAAGAATTGTACTTTCTGTGTTGGATCACCTTTGTAACGTGAGAAAATATGAAAAGGTTCAAAGGGTGTGATTTTATTTTCTATCTTCAGAATTTTCATCATATCAATATTCTCCAGCAGATGTCGCCATTGAATCAAACTTGGTGTTGTGTATTTTCTCGCAGCTGCCGGTAGATGGCGCTGTTGAAACTGTGACGACTCGATAGCTCAAGCGGCCGTGTGGTGGCAGAAGGCAGCGTCAGCTGGCGTGGAGGGACTGACACAGATCAACTAGTAATCGCCGCCGTCCCCTCTGCCATGGTCTGCTCGACGAAAAACCTTTCGACGGAGCTTCCTGCCCTCTACAAGAAGAGAAACTTTGAAGCGTAAGCCACAAATCATGGTGCTGGACGCTACGACCCCGCTGGTATAAGCGACACTGCGGAGGAGAAAGTATCGACCTCACACAAACCACAAAGCAGAAACAGCTGCTTCGCCGTATTTCTTTTTTCACGCTCGGAGGGAACGACGGCATCCGGCCTGAGAAAAAGACGCTCCGAGGTCGGGGACTCCGGTCGGAGCAGCCTCCATCGCTTCTGGTGAGGGTCACTTTAGTACATTTCTGCTAAATTAACTCAACTTTGAGCTTCGCGGACGCTGGAGACGAAAAACAGAAAGCTTAATAACGAAACAACAGTGTAAAAAATGTGGACTTCACAGACTCTGAACGCAGAGCTGTTGAGTGTGTCTCCAGTTGAGTGGCCGCAGTTTACCGAGACACAACCGGGGTAGCTGCATGCCGGTGAACTAAGTTCAGAGAGGCTAATAGTTTGTGATTTGTGCTCCGGTGAGTTTATGGGGAGACATTTGTGTCAGTTTTGTTGTTTCACACCACTTGGAGCTCCACACCACAGTCTGCGGGGAAGCTGTCAGAGAACTGCGTGAAACGGGAGGGCCGGTTGGCCGGGTGCTCTACGTGGATCATCTTGCATAGCTGCCACCCAAACATCCAGTGACCCACATTTCTGAGGCGTCCCGTCCTCGGGCTCCGCAGTTTAACACCGGCCTCAGCCTTCACACACAGCCCCGGAAGAGGAGCGTTTAAGCCGTGTGAAGGCCCGGACTGAGCAGCTTTCTGTGAATCCCTACAATCTCCTATTGATGCCGGGATAAACCCTGAGAGGAGATTCAAAAGGTCGTCTGTATTTTAGAAGCACAAGATGTTAACTTAAAAAAAAAAAAGAAAAAAAAAAGAAATGAGAAAAGTTAGTTTCATTTTGAGTGTCTGTGCAGGCTGATGTGATGAACCAGGTTATCTAGCTCCAGCATTATAACCTATGACAGGGACAGTGAGTAACACTGCTGATTTTTTATCTCTAGATCTTGCTATTCTCATTGATCTTACTTTTCCACCAAAACTCTTTTTGTCAACTCAGTGTCAACTGTTGTCTTCCTGTTGTTGAATAATCAAAGGCGAGCTTCAGGGGAGCTCAAAAACATCTCAGGAAGCCTTCAGTTGTCAAAGTTTCTGCAAAA
>NW_015112791.1:117167-127771 GCF_001443285.1 Poecilia latipinna | reverse complement strand
TAATTGTTGCTTATTTATTTGCGTTTTTTTTAATGTTTGCCTTTTTTTGTAGTTGGTGTTCAGGAATTAATCTTCCAATAACACATAATTATCAAGTGACATTTTCACATTTCTTAACAACTTTAAACATTTAACTCAAAAACACGGCGGGCCGCTGGATGAATGATTGCCTGAGCGTCCCAATCACCGGGTTTGATTGATTGATTGGCAGGTCAGACACTGAACTGAATTTTCAACTTTCCATTAAAGGCAACAAAAAACACACCTGGCACATTTTGTGGTCTGCGAATGGATCAACAGACAGGATGTTATTTGTTTTGTTATGATGCATAAATGTAGATAATCTTGACATTTTCTGTTGGCTTTAAAACTGCTGCATCTAATAAGGAACCTGGTCAATGTTTGCTTCAGTTGAGTCAAAGCAAATTGTTCTCAAATCTTTTGGTATTAGGCTTGTGCTGGTTTGATGATGTGAAAACATCAAATGATTTGGTTTGTTTTATTAAATTTGAAATGAAAAAAGGTGTTTTTAAAATAGAAAAGCAGCAATCTTCTGATTACTGTGGTTAGAATGATTTATAACATTAAGGCATTGCCTTACCTTACGCCACTGTAACCTCAACAACTTCTTTAGAATTGAAACGTATATGAATTGTGCTTACTAATAATTTTTAAGGAGTTTTGAAACAGCAAGTTTTTAAAACCTCACTATGCATTGATGATAATAGTTGGTCATGACCTAATCAATATGTGTCTAAAGAGAGATGAAAGGGGAACAAAAAAAACAAGACCTTATAATCTCTTCCAGTCAGTAAAACCCATATTAGTGCGTCTCTTTATCAAAAGTTGTTGATTTGGTTTTAACTTTCACAGTTAAAACTTTGGCACCACTGTTTTATACGGTTTAATTATAATCGCATAGTAATATTTTTGTGCAAGTACAAAATCCTACCAAGTGTTTTTTGATCTGGTTTCTAGTGCAAATATCTTAGGACGCCTAAAACACAACAAAACTAACTTACAGGTAACTTTTCAGCAGGAAATATGAGCTTGTTTTAAATCAATAATTCCCTGATATTGATGGGAAAAAAAAGTACTGGTTATAAGTGAAATAATCTGTCTGTGGAACAAGACATTTTAAGATATGGGAAAATGTCTTATTCCTCTGGCAGATTATTTCCCTTATAACTCTTATTTTTTCATCAATATTGAACCAAACTCCCATATCTTGCTGAAAAAATGACTTGTAAGTTAATTTTGTCTTGTTGCAAATGCACCAAGATATTTGCACTTGAATGCAGACCAAAAAAAAAAAAATACTTGGTAAAATTTTACGTTCTTGCAGAACGTAAAAAGACATCCTAAAAGACATTTATGAGGCCGGCTGTTGAAAATGGATCAGATTAAGCGACTAAGTATCTGTGTTATCAGCAAAAATCCTCAGAAGCAACTCTTCAGTCCAACTATCTGGTGTACGTTGCGGGAAGCTTGTTGAGGTATAAAGAGAGGCCACTTCTGCGTGCTCCGCTGCCTCTCGTGTTTTCTGGAGCGAATGAAGGTGCAGTTCAAGCACTTCTTTTCATGCTCACTTCCTGTGCGCAGGTTTCACTTTGACAACCACGAGCTGCCGGGCGACCTGGTATCTAGCTGGTAGGCGAGGGCCTCTCCAGAGCGGGTCAGCGTTCAGCTCGCCGCTGTAGGGCTGGCTGGGAGTAGTCGGAGGCAGCGGGATGCACCCGTGTGCGCTGTTTTGACACAGAGCGCCGTCTCCCTGGTGAAGGCCTTGAGGGGGGGACGGTCGGTGGCAGGGTAACCTGACCCGCTGTGGAAACAGCTGTAGCCTGCCGAGCTGATCCCAACTGAGTCCCAGTGCGGATCGGATGATGGTCCGGCAAAAGGAATGGGCATGCGAGGGTGTGTAAGCAAGCACATGAGTGGATTTCATTGAAATATATTTTCAGTCCATCCAGCTGGGAGTTTTATTTCCGTTTCTTCAACCTGTTTACAGATGGAAGCTGTTCTTTCCGTCACCACAGGGAACAAAAAAAGGTTAAAAACCAACGAGAAATGAAAAACCCATGTGTTTTAAACGCAGCGTCGCCTGAAGTCCAGGAAGTTTTCCTGTCGGTGAGGTGAAGCCGCAGGCTGAGACAGCTGGCTGAAGGTTAATGTGTCACTCCTGCTCTCTGTGGGTGGGGAGGGGGGGACGGGGCAGCTGCTCTGTCGCAGCCTCCACTCCCATCTATAGATAGCCGTGAATACAAACTCTTCCTGGTTTTCTCTGCCGCATTACCATCGGCATGCGGCTCGGCTCAATCGCATGCGGTCGCTGCTTGCATGTCTGGCAGCCTCCACTCCCTGACTCTTTTGTCTCTTTCTAATTCAAGTATCTGTTGATCCTGCAGACCTCCATGCAGCCTGGAGCCGCTCGGCGGACGACTTGTCCGACTCCTCCATTACTCTGCAACTCTGTCGTCATTCGTTGCATTAGTTAGAGACAGGTGATGGACGACTGTTGCCTGTTTTTTTATTTTTTATTCTCCTGTCACTCTTGGCAGGTTTATCGAGAGATGCTTGAACACCGCTCTGGTCTTTATTTGGAGACAAACACAGGTTCATTTGAGCCAGTGTTATTAGAGCCAGCAAAGCTGTGCATATTTCCAATGCTCGGTGTCATACGCTCATAATTAACTTCTCTGTGGTTTAATAAAAATCCGACTTGGGTTTCGGTGTCCGTTTTGCCTTTTTTTGATCTAAGTTTAGACCCAGAGGGCTTCAGATATTTGGGTTAAAATCAAAGTTTTTTTCTAATTGAACATAGTTCAGTACTTATTAATAATATTCCATTTTCTTATAGGACTGGGCGACGTCGCTTAAAAAAAATAAAATCTATAATTTGTTTCACACCAGATCCAATTTCTGATTCTTTTTTTTTTCTTGCTTTCTTTTCTAAAAAAATGACAAACGACAAATGTTTTCAAACGGTGCCTTGCTACAGGAATGTTTGTTTTAAATTATGATGAAATAGTCATAATATTAGCAGAACAAAGATGTAATTTTTACCAGAACGTCTGAAGATTACAAGAAAAAAATGTTTTGAGAAAAAAGTTTTATTTTTCCTGTTGGAGTTCTTATCAAATTAAAGTTGTACTGTTAATTTCCTAAGAGCACAACTTTATTCTTGTATTACTTCGACTTTGTCATTTGACTTTATTGTTGAATGACTGTATTTTTGTAACATTACAGATTTAATTTTTCCAAAAACAAAAAGAAAATGTAGCCTGATCCTTCCATTTTGTTGTAGAGTTGACCTGAATTAAAACTCCAAATAAAAAGGAGCTGTAAAACAGCGTTGCCAAACAAAATGGTGAGGCGTTGGGCATGCTGACGTTTTTCAGAAAATTTATCGATTTGTTACCAAGCCGTCTTACGCAGTTTTGAAGACTAAAAAGGATCAATAGCAGACATCGGTAGTAGTTTTGAGGCTGATCTCTTGTTTTTGACTGATAAAACTTTAGTCAATTCTGATTTCATTTCAACAATTGAACAAAAACAAAAGAAGACATAAAACAACATTCAAACTACATGGCTGCTCTGTATTTTTAATAGAAGAGTCGGCACTGCTAAATGTGTGCGCGACCCACGGCTGTAAAACAGAGCTTTACAAAATGCTTACAGAGTTGACATTCTTCAGCATCTTATATTAGCATTGCAGCTTGCACTAACAAAACAGCACTCTGTGTGTGTGTGTGTGTACACCTGAGAAAATGTAGGTCTGTGAGATTTCCAGAAGGCTGCTGGCATTTTAAAACCCTGCATGCTCCACGACAGACACAGGTTGAAGCTCAAAAAGAATAAAACAGCACAACTCTGGTCGCAATTCGCTCTCAGAACCGATCGCAACGGAACGAGCTCGTCGTCCAAATCCACGTCTGATTTCTAGATGATAGCTGAAGCAAATTAATGAGTCTTCATTTGATTTATGCTTCTCTTTCTACTTATCAAGATTGAATCTCGTACTCCAGGCTGGCACGTCTAGTCGTGTAACAAGTCACTTCTTGTGTTTGTGGTGCCTTCTGTTTCCTTTAATTAAATCTATAATTTAAATTTTGGAAGGGGGGGGGGGACTTCTGACTCACTACCTGGTCGGGCCACAGAGTTTGCATGTAAGGAACCAGTGCAACAGCCTGCCGTGACGATTTCACAACCCTCAAATCAGCTGCCAAGAGCACGATAGCAATCACGTCACACAACAAACAGAGGCACCTGAAAAGCCCAACCTTCCGTGTGATGTTGTGGATGCTCGATGATTCATTTCATTTGTTTTCTTTTTTCTTTTTCAGTGCCGTTTCAAATGTTAAAGATTAAATCAAAAGCAAAGTAAGTTTTGCAACGGATGCTTATTTAATCGCCCCAAAAAAGAAAAGGTCAACAGAAAAGGTCAACAGAAAAACACGGAGGCCACTGTTTGTGCTTCCACTTTGATTTAATCATTGATGTTCTGAATAACATCCCAGCTGGTTCCCAGTCTGTTGTTCCGCTTTTTAACAGCCACAAAGGGGTTGCTTGTTGTCGCTCTCTCTGATGCTAATGTCCGGCTCTCGAACGGAGAACCGGTGACTCTCGAGTCAACACGCAGCTCAGATGGGTCTGATTATCTCCATGACGAGCCAAACTAGTTAATAACACAGTTGTACCTCAAATCAGCTGTATTCACTCCTTTTGATGTTTTTTTTTAAAAAAAAAAAAAAAGACGAATCATTTTAAATGTGTAGGATACCAAATTAAAGCAAAATTTTAAAATATATTTTTCTAAATTACTCTGTTGACAGAGTTCACATGCCACATCTGAGGATGACCTTTCTTTCCATTCATAAAACACTGCCTCATGAAAACCTGGTTATGTACAAATGGCTGCACTTTTGATTAATTTTGCCTTAATTCGGCTAATTATCAGCTGTATTCATAATCAGGCTTCAATAATCAGGCTTTTATGCGGTCATGTTATTCCTCTAATGCCCGCTTACCTCTTAGAAGCAGTTCATTGTTTTGCTTTGAGCTCACAAAAGAATATTTACGGATTAAAGCGTCTGTCATTACAGTGACAAATCGCTTTGTTACACAACTGCGCATACTTTAGAACCGGTTCAGTGAAGCAATTAACAAGGCCAAAATGTCAGCCGTCCTCTTGCTCCACTTTTCAAAAATCTGATCGATGTTTCTGGAAACAAACGGTTAAGGCTCGGGATGCCCTTTTCCCTGCACACGAGTGACTGAAACTTTCAACAAGTCCTCTCAAAACGGTAAACAAGCTAATGTTAGCCTAGCACAAACGGGTTAACATTAAAACCTAATCAGCCGGAGCAAGATGGGAGTTTATTGAAGGGTGTGGGCTGTCTTTAAGGAACTCCTATTGGGATATAATACCTGTCGAGATAAAACTTTACAAATAAATAAAGTAGGTAATCAATCAAGTAATAGGATATTACATTTCCAGAAGTCATGGGTTCACATTTTGCCTAGCAGTAATATATTTTGTTATTCAGATACTGACAGGCAATCTTAAGAAAGTGGTCAAAATGCTGAACATACAGAGAGCAAAATTAAAAGTTGATTTTATTATCATTACATGAGTCAATTGGCACAATTTACCAAATTATCACACATTGCAAGAGACTGTGCAGCTTAGTTAAGCGTGTAGATTTCTGCTCACAGTTGTCGTTTTAACTAGTGTAAATCTTATGCTTTATGGAAATGTGTCGCTGTTTTACGTGGTAGCAGAGCTTTTCTCTTGTTTCTGCCCTGCCCTCTGCTGAACACTCAGTCTGGATTGTTGATCAGGTACTATGAGCAATCAGAGGTGTTTAAACTGAGACAATAGCTGCCATAGCCGATTCCTGCCTGCTACTGTATTAATTAGTCATCGTTCTGAAAATTGTTATAAGTAATTATAACATGATAATATGTAAGTACTGTAATTATGGTAAAATTTCTAGACTCAGAAGGGGATTTTTTTATTTTATTTTATTGCTTTCATTTGCTAACTGGAGGTCAGATTGGAGATTTCTGTCGTTGATTTCTGACCTCTGACTTCTCTGTGAGCTGTTTTCAGCATGGAAGTGTTTATGATGGTGAACGAAATGGTTTGTGAGAGCGGAGAGGACCCGGCCTGCCACTCAGGCTGCTGTAACCATAGCAGCAGGGTTAACTCAGCTGAATCTTGTTGAAATCTGTGGCTTTGGGACACTGCTGGCTCCTTTTTTCCCCACCTTGTTTCCCATAGGGATGCACAATATTATCAGTATCAACCGATAATAGCTGTAAAATTTAATATCGGACATCGGCCATTCCGTCAAAATAATTCGCCAATTATAGAAAGCATTGTTTTTATAAGACTATGCTACCTGCTGCAGCACAGCATCATAAGAAACTGTCAAGTATTAATGCACGACTGATGTGCTTTTCACTTGTTGCTTGTGAACAGGTGGAGTTTAGTTTTGTGAAGATTTACAAATTTGCAACGTTTGAGTGTTGTCACTATCTTAGAGAGAGCAAATGTCATGAATACATTTGACATTAAACATAATAAGTTGAAAGTGTTGCATCAGTCTCCTTTTTAGCATTTTGTAGCAGGCTAAATTGACAAAGATTATGCAGTATTTTAACTCCACAATAGAGAAAACCATATAGTAGTGTTATCGGCCAAATCATTAATAGTACATCGGCATATCGGATATCGACCAATATTGTGCCTCCCTAGTTTCTCACAACCATTATCTCTGACCCGTCTGTCAGCCTCCAATCAAAGCCTTTGAACGCCGGCGACACGAGAGCCTGGTGTGACGGCGGCATGAGCGGGAAAATATGTCAAATGAGTCAAGATAAGGAACAAACGACACGTTACATCGGTGAGTGACGAGCGCATGCTCGCTCATTCAGCACCACGCAGCGCTCCTCCAAGGAAGGCACCCACTTTTTATTTATTTTTTTGACTCAGCACAGAGCAGCCTTTATGTTAGACCCCCAGTAACAGACTCAGCAGCCCCTCACTCATGTCCTCATTGTCCCGGTCAGGTTGGAGAAAAGGCCGCTATTCAGAAAACCCGAGGCTGAGCTCACCCATGAATCACGCCAACTGTCATGCTTCTCCCATGTTTCATTCTCCCGAGCGTGAGCGCTGCAGCGGCCGGGAACGAGACGTGGGTGTCGTCTGCGTCCCCCGTTGTCCTTTCAGGGAGTGACGTTGGGAGTTTTACGGAGCCCTGCGGGGGTCGTGTGGGGGCTTCGGCCTTGCTCATCCAGACGGAGGCGATCACGTGGCGGTTCATGTCCTCAAAAAAAATATGTCTCCGCTCTGCTGTCGTGAGGATCGGGGGGGTGGGGAAAGGACAGAATCCATGTGTCTCAGCATCTGCAGTGATCACCTCCTCCTCCTCTCTCTTTTTGATTCCCTGCATCAGCTTCACCTCCGCCCGCTCTTACTGGATAGGTGGAGCTGAGCGTTGTTAGGTTAAAGGAGACGCATTACCTCAGGCCGAGGTGATGTGCGTAAAGACCGAGACACGGTGGGCGAGTAACGGGGAGAGAAAGGCCTTGGCTTCGGATGCAAGATGAAGGGAATCGGAAAACCAGCACGCACGCAAGTTTCCCGCAGTGCTTAGCATTTTCACCACGGACAATACAGTGGGGGTTGCCGTGGCAACAAATGATCGGGAAAACGGCACAGTATTCGGACCCCTTCGTTCCACACCTCAGGGCACCCTTCCTCCTCCTGCTCCTCCTCCTTGCTCTCTCCCCCTCCCAGGGCAGATCTGGAGCTCAGAGCGGACCGGTCTGCTCCTGGGAACAGGGACAAAGCTCAGAGCAGGGATCGTGTCCAAAGCTCCACACTCAACCCCACAACAGGAATGTGGGCCGCTGGACCCGAGCGCTAAAGAGACGCTCCTCTTCTGCCACTTTAGTTCTTCACTGAGGTTTGTTTTCTGGGTCCGAGGACATGAAAAGTTTCCAATTGGATGCTGGTAGTCAGAAGATTTTTTTTTCCCGGTTATAATTAAGCATAGGAAAATAAAATGGTGTGGAAATGTTTGTGAATATTTACATCTGTTTGCATCTTCCCCGCCCCCATCAATCTATTAATTAATTAATTAATTCATTCATGCATCTGTCGATCCATCCTTGTTAGGGTGGGCGATATAGACTTAGAATTTTATCACGATATTTCGTAGTACTGTTGTGATGACGATAAAAATGATGATAAAATCGATTACTTCTTCTTCAGGTGACGCAGCATTCGTAGCGCCACAAACATAAATCCTTGCCTTTCAAAAAAAAAATTTCCTAAGCTTCTTCAGGATGCCACATAATTACAAAAAGTATGATTTATGTCACTAAACTGCACACAGAGACTTCATTTAATCATATTTTTGAATTTGCTTTATTTACTGTTGTGCTCGTTTAAAAAAAACATGAGAAAATGGTACGAAAAAAAAGGTTTTTAACATTAACTGAAATTTATTGTGACAATCAAAAATCTTATGACATAAAATGATATATGATAAATGGCGACCCTTACATCTTCATATTAAAACATCTGTCCATCCCGACTGTGGAAAGCTGAATCATTTTCACGTAGCCCTTTTAAAGTGATGAAACCTTTACATTCCTGTCATCTAGATTCATGAATTAGCACAGGGACTTCTGAATAAAACTCTGGAAAACGAGAAACGGCAGTAAAATGGTCGTCTGTTGTCATTTGGAGCCACATAATCCCATAATCTTATCTCTGACTGTTAACACAGACGAGATTTCTGCTTTCCAGATTTATTACAGCAATGTATTTGGCCTGCAACTATCAGTAATGGTTGTCATTGACTCATCTGTCGAGCGGTTTTTCTGAAAACTACCTACAGAAAAAGCCTTCATGTCTGTCATATCCATTATGGTCATTACGGCAATATTACTGAAGTGCTATATTCATCTACTTTATTTAAAGTGAGTGCTCTATTGGGGAAGTTATCAGCGTCAGCGGTAATGAGTAGCATTTGTTTTCTGAGAAAAGTGGAGCCGTGAGTGTGCTGCACACATGTTGCGGGGTGTGTGTACGTGTGTGGGTGTGTGTGACGGCAGCGGGACAGTGAGGCGACGCGGCGAGCCGGGCAGGAGATGACGGACCACCGCTGACGTGTCTCGAGGCGGAACCGACGGATCTGATGTTGTGACAGGCGAGTCGGCGTCCCTTCCCCTCATCTTGGCTCGCGGAAAATCAGATTGATTGTGTTTTTCTAAGAATAACTCGGTGGGAACAAATCGAGGAGAAAATGCAGAAGTGAAATTTGTTTTTGTGAAAATATGCTCTCTGTACTTTGCTGTGACGATCGAAGGACTCAGATATTCAACCGCGGTGCTGTTTGACTTCTTTTACTGAATGAAATATTGGTAGACCTAACATTTTATCAAAGTATTTAGTGGTATTTAATCTCCTTTTTCGCTAATAAACTTTCCCTTTTTAATACAATCCTCTTTCAATTTTGTCAGAATTTTACATTTTTGGAGTTACAGATCCGTGGATCTGGATTTTCCCCACTAATTTCTGATTTTCTTTGTGTAGAAAAAAGGAAAAAGGTGCTGCAGGTTATGTTAATAAAAAGCAGTCTATTCAAATCCAACAGAAAATGAAAGATTTTGTCAAGCCTGTCGGGCAGCTAATGCTAATTTCAATTCAATCACAACTGAATTCAAACATCCAGCAGCAAAAAGAGCGACTGTGAAATTCTTGGCTGTATTTTCTCGCAGCTGGAAGCTTTATCATTTTTACTGTTATCATCACAGGATGACTAGATGTTGACAGCAGGTCTTTGTAACACGCTGTTCCTGAGGAATGTCTCTGAATGCAGTAAATTAATACCATCTTGCTCGGTTTCTCTGCTTATTTTCCCACCCTCTCTGGATGAATGGTGTGCTCAGTTTTATGTGGAGCTCGATGTCCTGATGCATGATGTACAGATTAGTATTTTTCTCTGCACTGCCCCTGTTTGCCTTGGCCTCTGGCCAGGTCAGTGTTGGGCTGCTGCTGCGTGTGGAGTGAGTAAGGACAGGCTCGCTGCTTCTCGCCTCATAGGACAGATTTTAGAGGAAAAAAAACCCTTTAATCCCTGCTTTAAACCTAAATTAGAATAACGTCCATCATGTAAATACTGTAAATCTACTAAAGCGTGAATATTCCGGTAACTCTCCTTAGCAACAGCTGGTTCAGTAAAAGCGTTTAAAATTGTTTAAATGCCACAGCCTTTCAGTTTCATTTAGTCCTTATCTGAGCTGCCTTGTTTTGTGATCGGTTGGTTGCTCAACAAAAGCAATTTGGTTCCCACAATGTGAAAATAGACTCGGGTTCTTCTCGGTTCTTTCAGCTTGAAAGGAAGTGTAGATGGGGAGAGAGGGAGGAAAAAAAAGTTTAAATTTCAGCTCTATTTTCAGACTAAGCTGTTAAAAATAAGAGTCGTCCGTCGTGCTGCGATTTTTAGATGACACGAGCGGAAAGGTGAATAGAGAAACTCGGTAGGTTCATTACACATGTTGATATATTTGAGGTACTTATTTCAGTT
>NW_015112791.1:97885-113143 GCF_001443285.1 Poecilia latipinna | reverse complement strand
GGAACCTCTGCCCTAGTCAATGTTACTAAAGACAAACACATTAATGAGTTTCTCTAGATCTTGCTGGGACATTAGTACTGTTAGTCCTGGAAACGTTGTTCAGGTGATAGAAGGCTGGCTTTGTAACTACCTTTGTGTGTCTCTGAATGTTCAGGTCTGAGTCACTGAATCACCACACTCTGATTTTCTAGCTGCAATAATTGAAACAGTGTGCTGACTCTAGTACCACTTTGGACCAGAAACTAATATTCCTCAACATGATGTTGGGACAATGTTGAGGCCTATACGATAATCTGGAAGACTGGAGGTGGTTATTCTTTTGCAAGAGGTTACCTAACACTTGGATAAACATGTTCCTTTATGTGAATTTATATTAAAAAAAAACACCTGTTACTGATCGGGTTTTCTGGACTTGTATCCGTTTATCTGTGACCCTGTGCAGCAGTTACCCAGCAGTGAACCTTGAGGGACTGTTGCTCCTCCTGTGTTTTTGTCTCTGGCCTTACTCATCGGCATCGCAGACAGACGCATGTCCAGATCTGCTGAAGGCGTCTGGATACCTACATGAGATCACGGGGAGAGGCTGTTTGTTTAATCTGCAAATATCACCGGTCTTGATTCAAAGTCGCCGTATCGCGGGAGGCTCCCCCCCTCCACGTACGGTGGCACCGTCTCCAAACGTCCCCCAATTAGCCGCTGTCACGCAGCCCGTAAATGAGGCTGGAATGTGTGATGTGGACTCGGCGCGGCCCGGGCTCGTCCTGAACCATTCAGCAGCTAATCCCCCCCACCGCTGGTTCCTGTGATTGGCCTTCATAACTTGGTGTGCCAGGAATTGTGCTGTAAAAAAAAGTTGCGTGTAGGAATCTCTCACCAACCTGTCATGCTTTTCGCCCTGAGGGAGGCCTGCGGAGTGAGAGTTGAGTCATGATTATATAGTCACCATGTCGATTTTTCATTGTTTGCCCCGTCGGATTCCTGGTGATCTTTTACTACGTCTCTTCTTGAGATTGCGAAACATAACAGCAGGTGGATGAGGTGTCTTCACCCAGAGCGGGTTTATGTAACAGATTTCACGGTGTGAAATGCCAAGGCCTGGATCAGGAAGACAAGCCTACAAGCTGTATCTATTACCGCCACTAACATTTTATTTGTTTATTTTTTCCATTTCGAAGGCCTCCCCTTCCTGAGAGCTCCATGGAGAAGATGAAGCGGTTCAAGCGACGTCTCAGTCAGACGCTGCGAGGCAGCCACACCATTGACGAGTCTCTGTCGGAGCTGGCTGAGCAGATCACGATAGACGAGAAGGACAGCGGTGAGCTTCGCTCGTGGTTAAATGCTACGTCATCACGAAAAGCGGAATCTACGTTCCGACCTCATGTCCTCCATATTTACACTCTTTACACACATCACATTTCATCAATTACTGCACATAGAGTCCATGTGTAGATGTACGAAACAGTAGAGGGGCTTGGTGGCAGCCTCATTGTGTGGGGCGGCTTTTCTTCAGCAGGGAAGAGGTTAGCTTGTTCTTCTTAGTAAAGAAGAATGGGCCAACACTTCAGTCTGTAGGAGAGCAAACTGTTGGGAAAAATACCACAAAACACAACCAGCTGTAACTGCAGCAAAATCTGGTCCTAAGAACTCTTGATGCACACCGCACTTTTCAGAATTTTATTTGTGAAAATTGTTAAAAACCACTCATCCTTTCCCATGCGCCTCAACAAACGATGTTGCGCTTTGTCTTGATCTGTCACAAATGTGACGATGTAAAAGTTGAGGGTCAGAATGACCTTTGCTGCGTGTGGGCTGATGAAGTCCGACTCTTATCTCTTTGCGTCATTTAAAATGTAAATTTTCACATCCCGTTCTGTTTCAAGGGTGAGTTTTTAAATCATCCAGTAAGCCTCCTGCACTGCAGAAAGCATTGACGAAGTTGTGATGGCTGCTGTGAGCCAGATGCAGAAGTCTTGCATAACATTAGCAGGTTAAGAGAGTGTAAAGGAACTGATTCTCTATTTATATAAATTCTGTCGAAATCCCGGCATTGGAACAGTGTTATATCACTATGTTATATAAAAGACGGGACGTTTTATTCCAGCGTTTCTTCTCTGAGAAGCTGAATTTGTCTGTGAGATGCGCTTTCACAGTTGCTTATCTCCCAGACTTGTTTCACGTTTCAGGGAAGGTGAGCATAGTTTCCCACAGCAATACTGCCTGGCGAGAAGTGAATCACCTTGGTGATTTTTCAACAACACACAGTCAGATCTGACTCCACAGCTTTATAGCTCAGCTCCTCTGTAACGTTTATATATGGCTGAGTTTAGGAGAGAGAACTCTTAATGGAGTCAATTTCATTTAATATTTGACTTTAAAATTCCTGCAGATATGCGCAGTTTGAATTATATTTATTTAATAAATAGTAATTCAGTATTTTTTCAGTATCTTTGAACATAAACTGAAAAGTATAATCAACCAGAGTAGAATTGGCCAATTTTTGTTTTAAAATCTGATTCTTTTCAATGCATCAAAATTGAGCATCAAACCAAGCATGCATTTTTTTTCTTTAATAAGAATCAAGTATAGTTTAGGAACACATATTGGCCTGTTTTGCTTATGTGTCATCAGTAAAAAAAATGGAAACTCTCCAAATTGGAAATGAGTTGATCAGATTTCGCTTAAAACCTGAAGCAGACCTGAAAAATCTGGATCAGTGGATGTATAATCTCTCACTTCAGTTTGCATTTATCAATAAAACAGACTAATGTAAATGTTGCACTTTTCTTTTAAACCCATGCTGTCCTTAAGCTGTCACAGAAGTTGTAGAGAAACGACTCCTTCCTCTGCACAGCTCCACTCTTGAGCCACTTTGCCATGTTTTAATGTCAGAGTAGAAACATTTTGTACTTTTCGAGCGAAGACTCCAGTTTCCCTGAATCCTGTTGAAGGTTGTGGCCTTCGAGGCGTCAAGTTAAAGCAGGGTGGCACTGCGCTCCTCTTCTTTATTTATTTTTTGCAAAATCTGCAGGGAAGGAGGAATGGGAGGAGGAGACGACATGCCTTGGTGTGCTATCATGTCGTTGCTATGGCTCTCAAGGTCTGGAAACAGTCTTGAATTTCCATGACATTGCCACGGCGACTTGGCTGACTTGGTGCAATCATCCAGGCATCTTTATTCATGGCCTCCTCTGTTCTTAATCCCCGCACCTCTAAACTCTTCGTTCCTTTTAGCTTCGGCTGCAGAGGATGACCCTCCAGTCGCACTCCCCCATCTCCTCCTCTTTCTGAGAACTCACTGGGCTTCGCAATGAGCTTTTTGTGTTGCGTTAACACCAAGTTTGCGGCGCTCTTTGCTCGCATAATGGGGGATGCAGAATCGCTGCATTTCTCTGGGAGAAGGAAAGATTGCAGCCTTGTTTACCAGCAAGCAGGGTAGAGACGAGACATAATGGAGTAGCCAGATGAGATTTGATCTGAACTGTGTGATTGGTTCTGCTGCTGATCTGCTTATGCAACACCCATAAATCAGGCCAGCAGCAGCAGCAGCAGCAGCAGCAGCAGGGGAAGTGACAGAAGGACATGGGAATCACATGGCTGCATGTACAGTTTTTATCTGAATTATAGTAAGTTTTTCATTGTTTGTTTTGTACATCAAAGTAAGACCAGCTATGTAAAGAGAAAGTTCTAACTAGAAAAAAAAAACACCTAAAAGTAGGTCACCTAGTTGCTTTCATTGAAAACGGAAAGCAGCTATTTTTACTGCTGCAAAAATAATTTAGTCTGTGCTGATATAAGGTGATCTAACCGATTAGAGACTGTGGGGCAGGTACATGCCCCCCCCCCCCCCCCGGGGGTGTGTTAGGGGGCATTTGGAGGGATTGTTCGTCCGGGGCACCTAACAGGTTAGGACCGCCCCTGCTGCCAGCTGTCCGTTTTTGAAACAGCATTAATTAAGTAGAAGGACAATGTGTTTGTTTGTTCCTACAGTAAACAGAAATATTTCCATACCAAGCTTAAAACCAGTGTAATAACCTTCCTTCAACAAGCACAGTGGGAGCATACATTTTAAATAAAATATATTTCCTTCACGTTTGAGGGCCCATACTTCAGCAAACACAGATAAAGTGTTTTTGAATTTGACGGAAAATGCCATCTGTAAACTTCATAAGCTTTGTACGCAGTTGAATTGCTTCTGACAGAAATCAGCCTTACTGGTTCAAGCTGTAGCGTTTGAAGCTGGAAGCCAGTCAAATCCATCAGTCATTAACGCATAAAAACATGTTTCCCTCTGACCCTGAATCGACACACGCTAATCTGCGTAATCCATAGCTCCGATGGAACAATCCTCCTGATGCCGTCTCCAAGTCGCACAACGTCCCCGTCGGTCTGCGGCCAATCAGCTGCTGCTTCTCTGCAGATCCATTTTCTCCTCAATGACTTTAACCTGCTCATTTCTCACAGCGCAGAACAGATAACGCTGTTTCACTGCTGCATTTACATTTGGTAATGTATTATCAGAGGAAGTCTGTGGGAGGGACGGAGTTGTAGGTTTAAAAAAATCAAGCATTTTGAGGATACATTGTCTCCGATAAAATAATTTGTGACAGCCTTTTACCAGTGTGGGACACAAACCTATAAAAGACGATATAAAAACATTGTCCTTATTTAACTTGTTTGAGTTTTACAAAGAGTTAGATGTGCTTATAATTGATGATAAATTGAAACTGAAAGAGCTGAGAATAAGTCAGTCATAGATTGTTTTTATCATATTTTCAAAATTATAGTGTCAACTATTATGTATTTTGTTGTATTTGACTTTTAGTTGTATGAAAATGTTTATTTCTCTATAAAATTGATTATTAGAATATCATTAAGTGATACATTCTTGTGTAAAGTGGACGTGTTCATAACAGGAAGTGTCCTTTGTCCCGCAGAGCCCATCGTGAGGAACGGCCGTCCTTCTTCGGCCCACAGCGTCCACTCGTACCTTCACCAGTACACGGGCTCCTTTAAGAAGCCGCCAATGAGACGGCCGCAGAGCGTCATCGGAGGAGGGCTGGGTCTGGTTATGCCTCGCAACGGCAGCCGCCTCGGTGAGCCGTCGCACCGGTGCTTTCAGAGCTGAAAATATTGCTGGAAATCTCAATTTCCTTCCATATTGAACTTCTGTCGATTTTTACCCCGGTGAATTTAGCTTAAAACGTTTAAATAAGATTCGGAAAATGTTGTATTTTAATTCCCCTGAAGGGAAACAATCCAGCTGCGTCTAATGAGCGCGAGCGTAGAGTAACCCTCCTGATGTGGGAACGCATGCATGCACAGAGTTCACAAAGAAACGCAGCGAAGGCCTGTTTTTCTTTCACATGTTTATTTATAATAAACACAGCTAGAAATAATGGAGATTCTTCAAGGCAAAGCAAAGGTTCAAGTTCACAATGCATCAGTGCTTTACATAAATATGAAGCCCAGAGGGAATAGAAGTGTGCTTTGTTTCTAAATGTGCTCAGGCAAGAGGAAAATTATATTTGTTGCTTTGCTTTTTTTTTCCCCGTAAGGCTCATCGCCAGTGACATAAATAAAATCTGCCAGACAAATTAAACCTTATTTACTTGTTTTGTGTCCTCTGACATTAACACACAGAAGGTCTGAAGATATCCTGCTCCAAAGAGCGATGTATTGTTCTTTCCCTTTCTAAATAAAGTGTAAAGTTGCACGAGCTTTATGAACAAGGGCCAAAATCTGATTTGTGCAGAAGCAAAATAAATGTCACTTCATGCCATGTAACTGTAAGCTGCTCCATTGTCCAGAACTCCAACTTTATTAGCAATTTGAACTTAAACTTGACCAACTTAATTACTTTGCATCTATCAACAAATTAAGTAAATTAAAAATATTTCAATACATTGTCTAGCTTTGGTTAATGTGATCAGTTTTACAAAAAAGTAGAGAGATAACCCAGATTTATTGGAAATTTAATGTTTTTGTAATAGTAACAAGAAGTCATGACACAGTCTTTTTTTGTTAAATAAAAATGACACAAACCACGATTCTGTGTTAAATGTTTTTTTTAACTCGCAGCATGTATAAAGGTCATCAAACATTTTCTTTTTTTTTTTTTACAGCGACAACATTTTCTTCCTTTAGACTTTCTGACCGCTGTTCTTTGCTCGACAAACGTGGCTTAATCAATAATTTTTAACTGATGACCCGACTCTGCAAAAAAAACAGTTTCTGTCAGAAACAAACTTCCAGTTTCAAATCTAAATCTACTAGAGTACGATTAGTTGAAGCTGGGTGATGCAAACTGATTTAGATTTTTTATTTACAATTATTAAGTGTTCTAATACGTCAACCAGTGTACACAGTGTAAATAATGTGTACACTGTGTGTTTACATTAGCTTAAACATTAGCTTAAAAGCTGGTAATCATGTTAAGTGTGGTGTAAAAACTTTGTATCATGCGTGGAACTGTTAGATATTTAAACACATTAAACTTCCTGTGTATTTAATTTAGATTTGAGGTAAAGAGACCCCCTGCAGAGGCACTGAGGAGCCCTGTGTGGGTCCAGAGCCACATGTTGCACATCCCTGCCTTACTGTTTTCCTTCCTATTGTCCAGATATTGTCCATGAGAACACAAACATGGGGTCAGACGGGGAGAGCGACCAGGCGTCGGGGACGTCCTCCGACGAGGTGCAGTCGCCCACGGGAGTCTGTCTGAGGAACAAAGGGAACAGACGCATCTCTGCTGAGGTGAGATGAGCTCCAGTGTCCCGTTTCAGACTGGTAACATCCTCACTTTTCCTCTGCGCTCGTCAAACCGTGGACGTCTTGTTGGATGCGAGTCATCCGTCTGTCTTGACAAACTCTGACGCGTGAAAACTCTCCGGCGTATTAACTCGGCCGGTTCTGCTGCCGTCTGATTGTTCAGCCTCTTCTTCGTGGCTGAACGTATGTTTTGAAGATGTCGGAGGAATAAAGGGGAGTCTGATCATCTCACTGAAGGCTTTTTCAGCAGACAAACTGCATCGCCGCGTAGGCGTGTTCTCGGTGTGAACACACTCCCTCTTCTTCCACTTATTGTTCTTCAGAGTTTTAAAAACGTGGTTTGAAAGCTTTTACTATTGTCGCTACGTCCGCCTACTCCGAGCCCTTCTTCTCCGTCTCTCTCTCACATCCTGCCGAGAGCGACTCAAGTTCGGCGAACCTCTGGTGGTTACATAACCCGAAGAGATGAAGGAACAATCTCTGATTGTCTCTTTGTTTCCTTCAGATTGCTCTTCATTACACAGTAAAAGGTTTTTCTCTCTTATGAGTTAAACGATGTGTAAAAAATAAAGTGATTGAATTTAAAATTATTACACTAGATCAGGGGTCTGCAACCTTTACAATCTAAGGAGCCTTTTTTTCTTTCTCTGTCCAGCTCAGTAAAACTTTCGAGTTAAAGTTAAATGAAAAAAAGACAATTTGTTATTTTGATGAACACACTGCAGGAAGTGTGTGGTTATTCTCAAATAATCATTCTGTCCTTTTTACATGTTTTGGGGCTTTAAAACTTTTGCGGGTGAATAAATTTTCTCCAGAAAGATGTTGACTCTTACGGGAAATATTGAAAACGGTTTTCAACATAAAAACATGTTGCTGGTACTTTTAGTGACATTCTGTTGTGTGAATTCAGTGTAATGATTACTTAAAAGCAGATGAAACCTGCATTTCTTATTACATATATATTTAAAATTATTAGCTTGTTTATTATTTTGTTGTTCTTTGTTATTAAGAACCATTGTTAAATGTCCAGAGATCCTCTTGCACCTCTGGAGCCATAAGTTGTCGACCTCTGGGTGAGACTGATGTCACTAACAGAGATTTTTATTAACATAACATGTAAAAGAAATGTATGTTTGAGAATGAAAGTCTGCTAAATTATTTATAAAAAAAAACTTTATTCACTTAAATTTGCCAACTTTTCCCCCAGAACATATTGATCCAACATGTTTATTAAAATCTTCCTGCAAAAGTTGTCTCGATATTTTAGGTCTTATACGCGTTTATCTGTTTAGTGCACTTCTAACAAATGCAGGTGTTGCATTCGTTGGAAGCAAATGCGACGCCTGCATGCGTGTGTGCAGGGCGTCTCGGGTTTTAATGGGCTGATGAGATTTAAAGGATGAACAGCCGACATGAATCAGGAATCGGGACAAATGTCTGTCCAAGTGAATCCTCAGAAAGACGAACGTCCCTCCCTCATCCTCGCATTTTAATGGATGTCGTTTTTGCCATTAAAACGTGACAAAACAAAAAAGGTCGCATGTTCCAGTGTTTTCACATGTCAAGTTTTTTTTGTGGTTCCAACTGAGAACGGGACAAATGAGTTTAAACAAGGTGATTTCATCATTAATGAGCACTTGTTTTTGCAGACACCATGCATGGAAGATTGCGTGTGGTTGGAAAATAAAAAACCTGATGTACTTGTGGTATAAATTTTGTGCTGCCCACACATAGAGCTGAGCTCTGAGAGAGCAGCACACCTCATACTTCCTGTTTCATAAGCAGAAAGCGTTCATTACAATGAAAGTCACAGAGAAACTGATGGGTATCTGGCAACAGCGCAAACTTATTATTAATGAGGAGCAGCCATTGTGGTCTTTCTTGGCGGCTTCACTGACCGGCAAAAACGAGAGCGTCCCTGTGCGTGCTCAGGTGGCGGATCGCGTTTCTGCAGAGGAAGCCATGCCGTTTTTGGGATTACATCACCAGGATTAGTGTAATGCGGCCCAGATGGGCCCGTGTTGTAAGGGATTAGAACGGGACGATTGGACGACTGGAGGAGGGGAGGCATGGGGGCAAAGGTCAGGCGGTGGATGGACGTCGCTTGGACAAAACCGCCAAATCTGGGCGCGGGAACTGCGGGGCAGCGGGGGGAATGTTTCTGGAAACATGCGAACATCCCAGCAGCCTGCCACCAAGCCGAGCATCTGTTGAATAATCTGCCATCAGCAAATTGTTTGAAAAAATGTACAAAAGAGCGACAGATGCCCATTGGAGAACCGCAGCGTTTTTGTTGATGGCTTTAGATGAAAACAAACTGAGATGGCAGGATGTGAAAATCTAAAGCATTTTTCAAAAGAAATGCTGAGATTAGGACTGCAACTAGCAATTATTCTATTAATTATTCTGACAATTAATCGGATAAAAAACTGGCACATTCTGCAGAATTTTCATTTTACCACTTAGGCCTTTTTATACAACTCTAGAAATGCAGCAAAAGATGCAGGAAAATAAAGACTTAAATATATTTTTTTAACATTTTAGTGCCTAAAATGCAACAACATAGCATTCAGTAAACCTGAGAAGTTTTGGCTAAAACTTATTTACAGACTAAGGTGTTTTTATCTTATATGCAAAATGTAGATGTATATTATATAGTTTTGGCGTAACTGCTGCTCTGAATTTATTGATTTTTCAGCAAATGGCCTATTTTGTCAACTTTATTAATTCAGTTACTAAATTAGGTAACTATTATTTCAATAATTGATTAATTGTTCGATCCCTACTTTAGATCTAATTTAAAAACATCTAATTGGTTCTAGGATAAAATATTTTAACCAAATATCTACCGAAGTTTTTTTTATACACATTTATAAAGCTTATTAAAAATAATGGTATGCTACCATAATTAAATATTTATATTTAATCAGTAATTATGCAGTTTAATTCACAAACCAGTTTGCATTGATTAAACCTAATTTGTCTTAAATGTGAATTGGAAATGTAACATTTTAATAATATGTTTGCAAATTCGCCAACCACTTATTGAGCACATTTCTGTTCACCTTGTGCAGCAGCAGATTGTCAACCTGCTCGACTTTCTACTTCCTGTTTTATTCATCTACCCGCCTCCGTGTTCTGAGCTGCAAACGGCCTAAAACTTCGCTCGCTGTTGTGTTGTGCTGAAGGTCAGCCGGCCCGTCCAGAAGGCTGGTGTAGATCCATCAGTTTCCCATGTGCTGAAATGTTAGTTACATAAAAGTCGGCGTTGGCTGAAAACAGGAAGTTTAGGTGTAAATGTTCCAGCTGGAGGCAGAGTTACAGCAGCAAGAGAGGCCGGATTAAAAACGGTGATCTAACCAACTGGAGATGCATTTTGGAAAGGATCCAGATGTCGAGTCTGTTTGAGTTTATGTAACATGTCAGTGGGACCACGGTGGAGCAGCGGGGCATTCCAGGACCTTTTCTCCGATTTCTCAAAGGGACAAACCTGTAATATAACAAAAGGTGTCTTAGAATAAAAAAAAAAAGAAACATTCTGCTGCAGGTGTGTTACGTAAACACACCTGTTATGTTTTATTGAGACGGTTTGCGACGTTGATTTTGATTTGAAGCTAATTGTGTGGCTGATTTCAGAACAAACACAGTTTGATTGTTTCAGAGCAAAGACGAAATGATTACAGAGTTGATTCTATTAGCTACCTTTGGTGTCTTAAACGAGAAATCTCCATGGTTAGGACAGCTAATATTGCCATGAAAAAAAAAATGTTTTTGTGTGTATTCTAAAACTATAGCTGCTAACCTTTATCTTGAAGATTGTCAAGACGCTAAGCTTAAGCTTAAATATTCAAAAACATACAGTTTGTTCAGCTGCCTGCTGGAAGTCTTGCTCTCTCTCACTGTTTTGTAGCCTGAATGAACAGGAGACGCACATCCACACAGTAGAAAATACTGTTCTTTAAACTCCGTCCTTGCATCTCTGCATGTTGGGAGGAAAAAATGTCTCTTCTGTGTTTCAGTCTGATAACTTTTGTTTCTCTTTATGTTTCCTAATGATCTGTTTCATATTTTCATCCGGGTTTTATTTGCAGGACTTGAACAAACGTCTGTCCCTGCCCGCCGACATCCGGATACCCGACGGCTACCTGCAGAAGCTGCAGCTGAGCAGCCCGGCCTTCGATCAGCCGCTGAGCCGACGCTCCCGCAGAGCATCGCTGGTGAGGAAGAGGAGGAGTTTTAATATCGGGTTTATTGCGTCGTGGTCCAGAAAGGTCAAGTAGGAAGAGGCAGCAGCTCAAATCAGCTCCAGTTCTCCACATCAAACACGTTAAATAAGAAGTAGGGATCACAGGCGGTGTGTCTTTTGGTCAGAAACGTCTTTATTTTTTATTTACAATTGCAATTATTTGACTGGAACATGCTTGGATTTTAATAGAGAGCCTGCGATAACTGTTAGATTATTTAGTAGCTGAAAAAGATCATTTAGATAAAAAAAAAAAAGCATAAGCATTTCTCTCAAAGGTGTTAAAATTGAAGCTAAAAATCCAGATTCACTTCTGTAGAAAGCCTACTCTGATTCTTTCAGACTTGCAAATTGAAGTCAGAGGTTCTTGTTTTTTTCCCCCCCCTCAAGAATCTGACATTTTGTGACGTCAGCTTCTCTGAACCACATCCAGAGTAAATGCCACTTTCTCTCTACGCAAATAAAACCTGAGAACAGCAAAGACGAGCAGTGTGAACAAGTTGTTTGGTTAGATGACGGATACAGTTTCTCCCTCCATCTGGAATCCCAACACGTTTGGGGAAAAGACGCTGATGAGATTTCTCCCAGGGGCTTTTATGGGAGCAGTATTTCTGCATAACAATGAATCAAGCCTGAAGCTGCTGGAATGGTTGGTTCAGGCCAGATATGTCGTCTGACTTGATATTTAAAAAAAAAAAAAAAAAAACAACCATAATGACCCTTCTGAGAAAATCATCCGAACCAGGGAAGATTTAATCAAAACACATAAAAAAAAAGAAGTTTCATTAGAAGTTCAATTCCAGTTTTTCCCTCGCTCTTTTTCTAAATTCGCCTCTATTCAGGTGAATTTAGACATTTTTAAAAGCAACATTGGACCGGCTGAAAATGCACTTTCACAGGGAGTCTCATAACTGTCGCCTCTTAAATCACACTCGATAAAATTGAGTTCCTTCTGCCAACGTCTGAGGTTGACGTCCTGTGAGTAAGAGAAAGGAGAGTTCAATAGAAACGGAGCGGACGGGTCGCGGCGAGGCTGCTCCGTAATAAAGCCGACTGCGAGAGCCGTGTCTTATTTAAAAGCAGAAGTGAGAGAATCTGATCCTTCCAGCTTGTTGCCATGTGTTTTGTGAATCTTTGTGAGAAAGCTTCAGTAATTGGGTTGAGATTCTACTTTGAATTGCATTGTTAAAAAAAGAAAGGAAAAAAAAAAAAAAGCGGAACTGAGGAATACGTAACCCTGTCCCCACCCGCCCAGTTGACTTCATTAGCATACATGCTTCCCTGCAGGGTTGTTTATAAAGCTCTGAATGGCTTCAGTCGAGTGTTAGACTCCCTGACCTTTCAGCTCGGCTGGAGCTCTGGCCTCTGCAAAGGCGCCGCTCTCACATTCATACATGAACCAGCCTCAGTTTTGAAAGAAATCTAGAGAATTTAAACGTTTCCTTCAGAAATCCACATTGATGTTTCTCCAGACTGAAGAAACGCCAACCTGGAGGTTGGAAAGCTCGTCGTTGCTTAGCCTTCCTGTTTGCGAACTCGTCCCAAAAGCCAAAAGCAAACTTTCTTTTGTCACAACTGATTAGTTCTGATTCGGTTTTGGGCGTTTGACCTCCTGACATCGCCCCTCGTCTCGCGCTGCCAGGCAGTCGTAAGGATTCGTCGCCACGTCTGTTAATGGTGTCGCTGCTAATAAAGAGGCTTCGCACATTAATGTTGTTTGTCCTCTTCTTCTTCCCTCCAGTCGGAAATCGGGTTTGGGAAGCTGGAGACGTACATCAAACTGGACAAACTGGGGGAGGTATGCGAGACGCCTCTCCTCTCGTCACCCGGGCCCAGACGATCTCGTTGTGACTGATGAAACTAACACAGTTCCCTCTTGTCATTCTTCCTTTCTTCCTACTTTCTATATTACTTGCTTTCTTTTTTGCTTGCTTAATCTCTCATTTAATACTTCAAAATAAACTTAAAAGATGCGAGAGCTGAAAAGCTGAACCTGTGGACAAATATGAAGCTTTTAACATGATGCTGCTTCTGTCCAGCAGCTCTGAGGCCTTTTTGTTCATCCTCCCTCTCCTCCTCCTCTCCAGGGAACGTATGCAACGGTTTTCAAGGGGAGGAGCAAGCTGACGGACAACCTGGTGGCGCTGAAGGAGATCAGACTGGAGCACGAGGAAGGGGCCCCATGTACGGCTATCAGAGAAGGTAGAAAGCAGCAAGCAGCCGGACGCATTTTGCTGCACAGTAGCAAGTTTAATGCTGAATGCGGCTTTAGTTTTTAGACTTCTTAACCTACACACTAAATGTTGCGTTTGACAGGATGCAGCCTCCCTAGTGTAAAGCACAGTGGAGGCAGCATCATGCTCTGGGGTTGCTTTTCTTCAGCAAGGAGATTTTATTTATTTATTTACTTATTTATTTTGTGGAAAAATATACCAAAAATCATTTATTAGAGATTTATTATTTCAGAGAAAGCAGGTGAGACATTTCAAAACATAAGATTTTGTGACATTTTACTTTGTCCCTGCTGCAAACTGTAGAATATTATCACAATTTATTTTTAATAGTAATAAATGATGTATATTAGTGAACTTAAACTGTTTTAGTTAATTTTTTATGGTAGTGGGAAAAGTTTGAAAACTTACCTTGGAAATACTTGAAAAGTGCTTGAATTTTACTGTGGAAATAGTGTTCAGACCTTGCTAGTCGCCTAATTTAATGAAATCATTAAATCATGCACATGTTGTATAATATTCCTTCTTTTCTCTCTTTCTACCTCCCTTAAATTTAGCATCTTTTAGCATCTCTATCGCTGGGATCTAAATTAGGCACTAGTCGAGTTTGAATGCCTGGCGCCTGAAATATTACAGTCAACAAAATTATTGCATCCTTTGCCTTTGTGATTTTGCAAACTGTTGAAACTACAATGGCTGTTGCAAGGGAGCTTGTTGCGCAGCTTTAGTCATTAGTTGCAACATTACTTAGCAGCTTCTTCTACAAGCTTTGTCTGCGCACAATAAGCTGGGTGGAACTGCAAAGAAAACATTGCAAAAACTACATTTGTCCGTGTTTCGCATCAAGACAGTTTGCTGATTTGCTTTAGCCAAATCAGCAAACTGTGCGCACGGAGCACCTGCACCTCAGTGCACACAGATCCTCAGCACAGGCAAGGCGTGAGAATACCCACATATTTCTTTGGAAAAATTGTGAAAAGACTTGGTTGTTAAATTTAATCATCGCAATTTTAACCCTTAATAGTCTTAAAACCACAAAGAACGTCCATACTAGGTCAGAAATAACATTTGCTCACTGTTTACTTTGCTTTACTGGATGAGATCACATCCTCTTGTCTTCTCTTTTGTCGTCTTAGTGTCTCTACTGAAGGACCTGAAACACGCCAACATCGTCACACTGCACGACATCGTCCACACGGACAAGTCGCTCACCCTGGTCTTCGAATACCTGGTGAGGCTGCCTTCACCTTCGCTGTCACCTTGTTCTCGACTCGCACCTTCCTCGCATCGCGGATGCTTAAAATTTATGCATTTCGTAACGTTTATTATTCATGACCTTATGCAGAGTCTGGGCGAGGCGGTTAGTTTACCAACTGTTGCGGTTCGTGAGCTCCTCACCTCTCTGCTCTAACGGCCTCGCTCTCTTTTCTAGGACAAAGACCTTAAGCAGTACATGGACGACTGCGGGAACATCCTGAGCATGCAGAACGTTAAGGTGAGCCTGCCGGCCCAGCTGCCCCAGTGAACTGTCAAGATTGTTTTTTTGTTTTTTTTCCTCATCTGCTGCTGTTGGTTTAAGAAACACTGCTTGTGTGCCCTCTGGTGGCAAAGGGTGGACACTGGAATAATCAGTGCAAAAATGTTCAAATATTTTAATATTTTTCTGACCAAAGTCGGCAAAACTTAGATTGTTGGACGGAGCAGCAATTTACGACGCGCTCACGGGCTTTTTAATCGGACGATTTTCCGTGACGTATTTGTCTTATTAATCACAGAAGTTCCTTCCTGTAGATTTTTCTGTACCAGATCCTGAGAGGGTTGGCTTACTGTCACAGACGGAAAGTTCTCCACAGAGACCTGAAGCCCCAGAATCTACTCATCAACGACAGAGGAGAGCTCAAACTGGCCGACTTCGGTGAGGTCCAACGGCGTAATCGCATCTTCTGTTTTTTTTTTTTTTTTTTTTTTTTTTTTTTTTTTGGGGGGGTAAAAATATCCCAAATACACCCAGAAAAA
>NW_015112791.1:77455-94822 GCF_001443285.1 Poecilia latipinna | reverse complement strand
GTGTGATGGGTCCCCAGGCGAAACCCCTAATTCTGTTTTTTTTTTTTTTTGTTGTTTTTTTTTTATTGTGGGGGAAAAAATAACCCAAATCTCCACTGAACACGACCTCACTTTTGAGGAATTTTCTGTGTGGTTGTTCTGATTTATTTATTTATTTTTTATTTTTTTTGTGAACGTGCTTAACACAGGCCTGGCGAGGGCCAAGTCCGTGCCCACGAAGACGTACTCCAACGAGGTGGTGACGCTTTGGTATCGACCTCCGGACGTTCTGCTGGGCTCCTCTGAATACTCCACGCAGATAGACATGTGGTGAGTGGGCCTCACTCTGCGGGGAGGAAGCCTTTACTTCCATATGTCCACGCTGTGGAGGAAAGGGCTGATGGATTTCTAAAACAGGGAGATTTCCCTGTGAACAGATTCAGTCTGGTCTGCGTGCAAACAGAAGTGTAATGCCTCTCCTTTTATTGTTTTCTCATAAAAGTACTCATAACCTTTGAACTTTGTCACATTTTATTACATTTGAAAAACTAATTGCAATATAGTTTTTAATGTCCAACACAAATTAAAAAATGTTTGTGAAATTTAACTTTTTGTTTTTTACTAAATCTGAAGAAAGTGAGTGAAAAGTTTATTTTTTTTTTTAATTCATTTGTGTTCAGCACCCTTGAGGTAATACTTTAGTCTCTTCCTGTAAGGTTTATTTGTGTGCCAGTCAGGTAAATGTTACTGTCAGGTCGCCACCACCATGTGGCACAGTAGCATAGTCGCTGTGAGGTCTTAGTCAAAAGTTTCTGCCATGCTTAGTGCTTTGCATGGAAGCCAGAAATGAAGAATAATTTAGATAAAGGGGTTAAAGGTACTTCATATTGCTGCTAAATGTTTTTTGTATCGCTCTCTGGGCATATGACTGGATCTCCACTGATAAACTGTTTTGTTTTAATCACTAAAATTGCTCTACAGCTCCTCCAGAGTTCCTATGGAAAGAGTTTTTTCGTTTTGTTTTGTTTGTTTCTAATTTGACAAAACACGAAAAGGTTTACAATACTTTTAAAGGCTAAAGAGTTCACCGACGCTTCAAGCGCTGCGTGAGTTTTATGAGTGACGGATTGAAAGCAGCCTCTGAATGCCCTGCTCCGGGGAACCCGACACCGAACGTCGGTTAAAGTTGAACTCGGTCCTCTCTTGGTGACCCCCCCTCCACCATCTGTCGACCTTTTCAGGGGAGTGGGCTGCATATTCTACGAGATGGCTGCCGGCAGGCCCCTGTTCCCCGGTTCCACGGTGGAGGACGAGCTGCATCTCATCTTCAGACTGTTAGGTCAGTGCTGCCCCCTGGTGACGGGAAAAAAACAAGCAAACTTTTTGAACATGAGCCTTTAATCTCATCAACCATGGCATGTAAACCCCTCCACCAAATACACACACACACACACACACACACACACTTTAAGTGCATGAAAAAGCTCCTCCAGCTGGCGCAGTGAAGTCTGACTGCGATTAAATGTCCCCACACAGGCACTCCTACAGAAGACAGCTGGCCTGGAATATCCTCCATCGATGAGTTCAGGTCCTACAAGTTCTCAAAGTACAAGCCACAGCCGCTAATCAATCATGCTCCCAGGTAGGACAGATATTCATTCTCTGTTACACTGCAAAAAACAGCAAATATTACCTTATTTCTGATCTAGTTTTAGTGCAAATACATTGAATGCACTTGAAATAAGACAAACATACCTTGAAGGTGACTCTTAAGCAAGATGTAGGAGCTTGTTTTACTTCAGTAATTCCTTAATATTGATTAAAAAAGTTCTAGTTGTAAGTGAAGCAAGACATTTTAATTTATGATAGAGGACAAAAGTCAGATTTTACAATTAGTACTTTTTCATTCATATTTAAGGAATTATTGAGTTAAAGCAAACTCTTATTTCTTGCTGAAAAGTTACTTTTAAGTTAGTTTTGTCTTATTTCAAGATATTTGCACAAGAGACCAGACCGAAGCTACTTGGTAAGATATGAGGGTTTATTTTATTAACAACCTTCACACTGACATAACCTCCCGCTTATTTCTGCCAGTCCTCGTATTGAAAGTGGGAACGAGCAAGTATTTGTCGTGATGCCGAGGTACAGCAGTAGAGCTCACCGAAAGCAGTTAAATGGTAGACGTTCGTGTAGCTGGGTTTGTTTAGCTAGGAGTGTGTGTGCTTTGTCACTTCCTGTAAGGAAATCCTGTGGAATAGTTGACTGTTTGGCCGAGTTTCCTTCCTTACAGCCGCCAGCATCTGTGAGTCACCCCACCTTACTGACCCCACTCCCCTTCTCTCTCCCATCCCCGCTCTCCCCCTTTCCATGCAGGCTGGATAACGACGGAATCGAACTGCTGTCTTCATTCCTAAAAGTGAGTCACTGGCTACCTGACAGAAATGGTGCAGTGCTAACAGCAGAGCGGCTTACTGTTAGGATAATATTTTTGTTAAAATCCCAACAAGTCACAAGTATCTTTTCAGTAGGAGATAGGCGTTTGTTAAAGTCAATAATTTCTTAATATTGTTGAAAAAGTATAAGTGAAATCATCTGCCAGTGGAAAGACACATTTTTCCCAGACTTCACTTATAACTAGTATTTTTCATCAGTATTAAGTAATTATTGGCTTAAAACAAGCTTGTGTTTCTTGCTGAAAAGTTATTTCTAAGTTGTCTTAATTAAAGAGTACTAAGATATTTGCAGTAGAAACCGGACGAAAAATATTTTTTGTCTTTTTTGCAGTGATACTTGCTCCGTCTTAAGCTGTTCTTTAATAACCGTAAGCCAACGCTTTGTCCCAAATTTCAGTACGAGTCCAAAAAGAGGATCTCTGCCGATGAAGCAATGAGGCAGCCGTACTTCAGGACCCTGGGGCCGCGCGTGCACACGCTGCCAGAGAGTGAGTAATCGCATTGTGATGCAGAAATGCAGCCAGGGAGGTGCACGGCTCATGAGCTCTTCCAGAGAGCGGAGGGGATCGGTCGGAGCTTTTATAGCGAAAGGTGACAGACTGTGTCTCCTCTGCAGACATGTCCATATTCACACTGAAGGAGGTGCAGCTGCAGCGAGACCCCGGCTACCGGAGCTCCTCGCATGCAGAATCAGGTGAGACGCTCAGAGGAGCCATGGGATTCTACCTGGCAGAAGTATTTATTTATTTGTGAACTCTAATGTGTTTTATTTGGATTTTGAAGTAGAACACAGTACATGATTGTAAAGTGAGGATGATGCAATAAGGCTGCATTTTTTTAAATTAAAACATTATCTTCAGTGAGGCATGCGTTTTTGCAGCCTGCAACAAGTTTACCTTCAGGAAACAGCACTCTGTCTCTTCCCATCACAATACTTATTTGTGCATTCCCCACAGCATGATGCTGCCACCACCCTGTTTCACTTTAGGTATTTTACACCACAGACGGTCTTTAGTACAACCTTAAACTTCTCCACACTGTATTTATTGGTCGTCGTGGTTCTCTTTGTTCTTCTACAGAACAGCTATATTTATACTGACATTAAATTATACAAAATCTGACACAAATACACACAAATACCAGCATTTGTAGTTGCCAAATATGAAAAAGTTCAGAGGTGTGAACACTTTTGCAAGTTGTTTTGGTTCACACTTCATATCAGTCAATGAGAATCAGAGCCACAGTCACTGATGATGGTTTGCAATAGAATTTGTTTTTTTAAATTCAAACAAAATAAAAACATTTCTAGCATTTTATTACCAAACTACCATGATAAATGACCTAAAGTAAACTGTAAAGTGGTCTGTTTAGGGGAACCAACCTGCAAAGGGATGAATTGACCACAAACTCACTTACTATTCATTTATTTACTTACATAAAGCCTTGAAAATAAAAGCATTTAGGTTTCCAAGAAGGTATTGGCACAAGAACAACTATGACGATAAGTGTTCCAGTACATTACATTGTATGAATGTAATAATTTCTAATTGGCATACAACTATAGTGGGGGGTAAAAAAACACAACAACCATAGAGTTGTGCGGTTCAATATTATTTTGGTTGATATGATTTTCAAGCAAAGCTCAGGTTCAGTTTCGCATTCCTTACCGTGGTTCGATTAGCGCCTCACATCCAATCAACAAAACACTCACTCTGCCTGACTAACAGGCCTGTAAAAGCAGCACATCATGTCCTGATCTGAAGAAATTCAAAAGCAGGAGGAAAAACAAACTCATTGACATCAAGTGTGAAAATGGCTACAAAGACATTTTAAGGTTGTGGGACTCAAACTACCCTCTGGAGTTATTACCCACAAGTGGAGAAAAGAAAGAACAGTGGTGAACCTTCCCAGCAGTGGCTGACTTAACAAAATGAGTCAATGGGGGGGGGGGGTAAAAAAAAAACTCATTTGGGAGGTGACAAAAACCCAGAACAACATCTAATGTGTAAAATTAATATTTCATTTTGGATATCTGGAATATGTGACAAGAAAACGTGAAAACAGATCAAATCTGAGGGTGTGAACTCTTCTGTCACATCTTTTCAAATTTAAAGCCACTATTCTGACGCTATTTCTTTCCTCTTACTTTATGCTGTCTGCTAATGTGCTAATGTTATTAGCACTTATTTAATATAGAAATAAAATGGAGTAGCTATCAGACTAATAATCAGTGGAGATCAATAATAACAAATCGTTTCATCTTCCTGAAGGAATATCCTGTTTGTCAGTGGGATACTACCTGAATAAAAAACCAAATGATGCTCTAGTACTGCTAATCCTACTTGATTTATTTCTACCCATTAATCCATAGCTATATATTGCAGCTAGAAAATGTAACTGTGAATTGGTCAACGGTGGTTATAAAAATCCCCGAGTCTCCAGCTTGACCGCCGTGCAAAATGGCTTCAAGCTCTAAACTGACTCATTACCCACAAACCTTTGCGTATGCTAACAAGAAAATGTAACATGTTGCTTTGTTTTATGTTTACTCTGATTACTTTTTGTATGAGTTTAGACACTCACCTGCAGGGAATCAATCCATCATCTGGCTTTAAAACCATTTATTTTAAATTGCAGAAACTGTGTTCTGATCCGTGTTTTTCCTCTCTTTTTTCCACCAGGCAATGGGAAGAACAGAAGACAAAGCATGCTGTTTTAAAAACTCTGGACCGGACTGTTATTTTACTTTTTTTGTGTTTTGTTTTTGTTTTTTGATGAGAAGGACCTCCTTGCAGACAGATCAGTTCAAGATGGATGGATGGATGGATGAATGTGTTTAAATCATCTTCATCACTCCTCTTCCTTCCTCCCCCTCAAAATACTGGGAAAAGCTACCTGTCCGCAGTACGACTCCTCCCCATCCCTCCATCCTTCTCCCGGGTTCAGCCAAACCTGGCTCCAATAAGAGACGTTTATTTACTGTACATTTATATTTATTGAATTTGCTGCTGCTAAGTCAAACTACTGTTTAGAATTTAACTGGCTCAGTCACTTTAATGAATACATGCCATTTGTATAGATTTTTAACCTTTTTTTGTTTTTCTTTTTTGAGCTTTGAAGTGATATATTTTTGAATTTATTTTTTTTTAGTTTTTTTTTTTTTTTTTTTTTTTTGCTCACTGTTAACATGTTCACTCCACCTTGAAAGCTCTTTGTTGTGCTGTTCGCAGACGTAGCAATGTTTCTGTAGCAACTCGGAGGAAGGTCAAATGTTCTGTCTGTTATAAACGGTGCTGCATAAATCATCTGTGACCACTTGCTCTGAAGGCTTTCAAAGCCAGGTTTCATATGATAAGTGATGGCTTTCGTCCCGACTGGAAGATGATACCCGAGCTGCAAAGCGCAGGTTGCGTCCTGGGATGCTCTCAGTCATGACCAATGAGACAAAAGTAGGGATAGAGGAAATGCTAACAGGGGCATTACTGGAAGAAATCCTCGTTGAAACACCTCAATGTTCTACTTTATTCTGGGGGACGTAATTTTTGTTTTCTTTCTCGGCTCCATCTATATGTTGCATGCCACAGCTAGTGAACTCCTGAAACAGCAAGATGCTATCTCTAGTTCTGCCTCCCCCTCAGTCTCATCGTTCGTCTGCCAGTGTTACAACAGATGTTTTGTATAATATTCTTTAACTTTATTTGTGAATAATGAATAACAGTGTGGGGTTTTGTTGGAGATGACTCCCATTTTTGAGTTTTTTTTTTTCAGAGTAAAACAAATTAAATTTAAAGTTTAAACAAATGTTTTGCTTTTGTCTTTTATATCAGATTCCGTTTCCCTGAGAAGTGTTCATACCCCTTATAATTTCCCACCTTCCGCCATCTTACTTTGCCATCGCCTTCGTATGAAATTCCGCTAGCTTGAATCACGGCTCACTCTAAGCTTTTCTCCCAATGAGGTGGATTCTCTCTGATAGAATTTCAAGCTAGCCAATCAGCAAACAGAAGAAGTTGTGAGCAATGACGTCAATTTTCTTAGAATTGTACTCCGCTTGTGGTTTTACCAATAGACCCTTTTCACAGTGACGTCAGACAATGGCCGCCATAACTCAAAACTTCTTTTTTAAAACTATCTTTACTTCCGGTGTGATTTTGCCTTGGGAACCAAGCTGAAAAATTCCCGCATTCTCATAATCTTAAGGATATAATAAAAGGTAAGTTTAATAATAACAGCATTTAAGTGTTAGATAGCTGTTATTAATCATTGTAAAATCACCATTCTCTAACTGTGTATAAAATAAACAGCCTCCGATCGGAGAGTAAACCACCTAGCAGCAGCTTTAGCCACATTTAGGAAAAAATATACTCTGTCAGCGCTGTAACGTTTAGAGGTTCACTTTCTGTGTTTTATAAAACAGTGTTTACGTGTTAGATAACCGTTATTAGTCATTGTCAATTTACCATTCTCCAACCAGCCTCCGATCATGAGTAAACCAGCTAGCAGCAGCTTTAGCCACAGTTAGGAAACATATACACCGCCGCCTGTCAGTGATGTAACGTTTAGAGGTTTATTTTCTGTATTAATGGAAAATAAAGGACAGCTTCCAACAACGTTGTTTAGAATAGTATTTTAAATATTCTGGGGCTGATTATGTATCTCTGCTCATTTCCAATGAGCAACTTCACGTTCAAACACAAGTCCCCCAAAAAACGCGACCGGTGAATCATTACTTTTTGAGTTTAGAAAAAACAAGACAAAAGCCACAAATAACAGTTGGGCTTGACGACATTTCTGTTTTTCCAGCAACAAAATGCGCATCACCATGCACTGTTCATGTTTCTGTCGCTGCTGTCACAGAGTCTCTCCCAAAGACGCACAGAAGGAATAAAAATAAATACAAAAAAAAAATATATATATATATATATATATATATATATATAAAAATTCCTCTTCGCAGTGTTTACAGCGCAGGCTATTTCGGGTAAGCTTTCATAGCGTCACGGCTAAACATTAGCGGCTAAACATTAGCGGCCAAACTGGGTAAAATCCAGGAAGTAATCGCTTCTCAGTAGCCGTCGAGGGTCCAGACACGCACTGTACGAAACAAAATGTAGAACAAGCGGCTGACTTTATTTTATTTTATTTTATTTTATTTTAACCAGGTTACCTTAAAGTAAGTAATGGGATTTTGTGTAATAGAACTACAAAGTCTGACATGCAATTTTTATTCTGCCTCGTTTAATCTGACGCCCCGAGTAGAACCTAACACAAGCAGTTTGCTTCTAATACTTTCAGAAGGCTGTTAAAATAAAAAATAAAAAACTTACGTTTTCACGCATTCAATGCCTTATTTATTGGAAATGACAGTTTTTACAATACAAAACATATACAGAATACATAACTGTATGCCAAGTCCAGTATAAAAAAAAAGTACATAACTGTTACAAATTGTTTTATTGATCAGAAATCTCGTCTTCATTAAAAAGATTTTGTAATAAAGTAAAAAAAAAAAAGACAATAAGGCACAGCTGGTATTATCTGGAAAGCATAGTGCATACATTACATTACCACATTAGTGAAACCAGTAGTTTCACCTTGTAAAGAGGAGAAAAATAATGTTTGTACAAGATAAAAAAAAAACAAGTTTCTGCAGAGAATGAGACTGTCTGTGGATAAAATGTGCTGTTCCTCTACCACAGACGTCTCCGACGTCCTGCTGTATGGCTTTTTACCAAGTGCTTTCAACAACTAAAATCTGGAGCAACTCAAGTGCAAAAAGGAGTGAGGTCACGTCTCTTTATTGTTTTTGTTTTTTTTGTTTTTATGTATTTTTTAAAAATTTTTTATTTGAACATGAACTCGACCGCAAACGGACGACTGAGAAACTTTAAACGATGATGCTTGGAGTTTTTTTTTTTTTTTTTTCTTTCACAGTCCCTGGATCAGGATTTGTGGGTGGCGGGGGACAGGAGCAGGGAGGAGGGTGTTCCTTCCAGGTTTGGGAGGGGGACAGGCATGTGTCCGTTGATTAGGCTGGGGAACTGTGGAGAGAAGAGAGAGAGAGAAAGAGACGAGGCCGAGAGTTAGCGGGTGGCTGCTTTCCGGTAAGGAACTGCAGCATTGTCACTGCTCTGCTTTCCTGTTTTTTTTTTCTTCCTCTTTAATTTTTAATTCATTGTCCCTCCTCCTTCCTTCTTTCCTTCCTTCCTTCCTCTTCATCTCTGTAACCCTAAAGCTCCACATCAGAATGAGGAGTCTGTGTATTATTTGTTCAAAGTGTTATATCTGCGTGTGCCTGAAGAGGTAGTGTCTTCAGTGTGCGTGTGTGCGTTTCATAAATGAGGAGCAGCTCTCAAACCAGTCCACCCTGTTCAGCCTGGCTCCCCTGGGCTCAAACAGGAAGTATTCACAGGATTTCCTCTCCCTCTCACAAGCTCTGAAACAGGACACCTCTCCAGGACCCGCTTCCAAAGTCTGAGCATGTCTCTCAACTCTCGGTGTGTGCCGCTTTGCAAATAAAAAATAAAACGTACTGGAAATAATATTTATAAGCAAAGTTCTGCTGAAAAGCAAAATCTTGACCAACTTTTTTTTCTTTTTTTTTTTTTTTGCAGAAGCACGTGTTTTACTAGCATGCCACTTCCTCCTTTGTCTTTTTTTAAGAGCTTCCAGTAAGCAATTACTCTCTGTGTTGCACCTTTTGTTATTCTCTTCTGCTATTTTTGGCCCCTATTATCTTCCGCTTATCGGCGCCACATCCACATGCGCCACAGCTCTTACCTGGAAGAGGGAGCCATGGCCCTGCAGCCGGGCGGGGCTGAGCGGGGCGACGGGGCTCAGGCTGCTCCAGAAGTGGATCCCCGACAGCAGCGGACTGTGAGCCAGCAGCAAACCCGACGGAGTCTGTGAGCGAGAAGTCCAAACATATGAGGGAGGAGACGGGTAAATAAAAAAAATAATTTAAAAAAAAAAAAAAAAAAAAAAAACGTTTTCCCCAAGACTGAAGGGAGAAACGAAGTTGGGAAAACGTGGCTCTGAGGGGTTTCAGTAATGTGAAACATGCTGAAACGGTAAATGGATGCGCTTTGGCGTTTGGAAAAACAAACTGAGGGAGCAGGAAGGAAGTCTGTGGTTTCTCCTCCTGAATACAGGGGGTTTTGGGGGGTAGTGGGGGGCATTGATCCTTAAGACAGAAAACATATGAAATCAATTTCTACATCTATTCCCCTCCCCCCCTACACACACACACTTCTCTCCCTGTGTCACCTAAGCGACGTGATCCAGAGCTGCAGAGGACGGACCCAGCCCTGCTCCCATTAATAATGGAATTATTGGAGCATATGGCATCACTTAGGGACCACCCCTCCACCCCCCCCCCCCGCTCTTTTACAGCCCCACTTGCTGAAGATTTCAGTAAACTGCCTGTTTTCCCTCTGATTTCTTCACCCGTAAACAGACAGCAGCCTGGGAAAACTATTAATACCTTTCTTAATGTCGGTGTTGCATGATCTGTTTAAAAAAAAAAAAAAAGGCCTCCAAAGTAAATACGTTGTTATTTAAAATGGATGATCAAATATTAGCTGATGCAGAACCGAGTCTGGATTTTTGCCACAATCCAAAAGTGTGCCACCTTAAACAAATATAAAGAATGTGAGCATCACAGAGTGACTTGTCGGGTCATGAGGCAGCTAATTTGGTAGGTTTCCATTATTTATGAGCTGAAAATGTGACTGATATTTGACTCAGAAACAGACCTGTTGCTACAAGGGCTCCTTACCTAGTAGTAATAGAAAAAACAGGACAAACGCTCGTTAAATCAAAAATGTGTTGGTGTAAACATTATGTCACCACGCAAAAATTATTTCCCTTTTTAAACCTCTGGAAAAAAACAGGTTGTCAGAATATTCAATGAGACTCTTATTAAAAATTATTATTTTTAACTACAGGTGCACCGATTGCAATTTTCTGACCTGCCGATTCCGATTTAGGCCGATACCAATTTTTTTGTTATCTGAAAAATATGGCGACAAATCAAACACAGCAAATTTATAAAATACTTACTGAATGCCTTTGCTGACTCATCTTTACAAATAATTTTTAACCAACTTAACAACTTAAAAATCCCATTTAATTAAGTTAATTTTTTTAAATTAGTTTGTATTTACTTAATGAATCACATTTATACCTACCTAGTCAATATTTTATTATGTTTAACTTTATAATACAAGTCATATTTAATCTACTTGATACATTTAAACATGTTATTTAATGAACTTGGATTAACCTGCATAATAGTTTGATACATTTTATTTTAATTACTTATTAATTGTATTTGATATAATCAATATCTTAATACATTGTATTACTTAAATTATGACATTTTGTAAGCAAAAAAAAATTCTTTGTGTTTCTGTTCCTTTTATCTTTGTTCTGGAAACCTAATCATACTGAGAAGTTTTAGCGACGAAAATACAACATCCCACAAAGAAGGAGCTAGTCATGGAGAAAGTAACAGGAACGTTTTGATTTTAATTGCTTAGATTTACTGTAAGCCAAAACAGGATTATTGGTATAAAAATAAAAAATAGATTGTGATGAATGAGTGTAATCTGGATCTATTAAGGACTCTTAAAACACTGCAAAGATCTGCTGCTCTCAGGGATTAATTGGCTGTAAATGCTTTCAGGTGGGTCCAACACTGAAAAATCAGACTTTTTTTCTTAGTCATTAAATGCATGAATACTAAGAACTCATATAATCCTTGCTCTATAAACACAAAATGTACTATAATGCACTTTTTTTATGTTGGAGGAAAATCCCTTTGATAGTACAAGGTAATAATCTAGTAAATCCTGTCATTTTGTGCTAAATTCAAAATCTGCAGCATTTATTTTCTCTTCTAGGTCAGTCAAAACTGGAATTAGCAGGGCGGACTTCAAAGAAAACCTGGAAATGGATACGAGCCAGGAAAAGTTTGATCAGAACATCCGTTCAGACGGGAACCGCTTTCTTGTGTTTTCGTGATTTATGAGTTGGACCGCTTTGGGCTGGAAGAAAGTGACAGAATCCGGTTTGACTACTGGTGCGCAGAGTGGGAAAGAGAAGGGTGTGGCAACATGCTGTGGCATGTTAGAGGTGAAGGTAGATTCAGAGCATGGTTCACCTCATACAACACTCAGCAGCCGCATCATCAAAACACCTTCCTGACTATGTTTAGCTTCATCTAAAGTGACTGAGAAAACGGGACCTTTGGTCTGGATTCGGTTTTGATCCGCGGACTGTTCTGTTTGCTTCACCTGTCCGTGGGTTTAATGTTGTAACTGCTTGTGTCACTTCTGTCTGAGCATTTGATCCCCAGGAGGGTGGAAAACACCTTAGGAGTCTAACGTAACAGACTCAGGGTTTTCCCATCACTCCTAAGACAGTGACTCGCGTCTAGAAACAAGGAAATGGTGTCGCTTTTTCCCCCACACATTGGGCTTCCTAATGGGACTTTTTAAGATCTGAGATAAGTTCTGAGATAAGCGCCTCACCTGTGCGGTGAAGAAGGCAGGAGTGAGGGAGCCGGAAGGCAGCGCAGGGCTGTTGAGGGCGATGGAGCCGATGTCGCTCCCCGCCAGGAGCAGGGACGGGCTGGAGATCTCTAAAGCTTTGGGCTTTTTGCTTTTGGGTGGAAGTTCATCTCCTTGGTCCCCGCTGCTGTTAGTGGAGCTACTCCTCCCACTGCTGCTGCTCCTCTTCTCAGGAGGCTGCAGGGCTCGCTCCCTGTGCCCAGAGGAGAGATTGAGTGGCTGAGCGTTCTGGTCCGAGTCCTCCGAGTCCTCTTCTTCGGCGGCGGGGCTCCAGCTTCGTCCGGGCTGGGTGTGCGGCGGGGAGGACGGGGAGTGGGAGTGCGAGGGGAGTCTGGATGCCCTTGGGGAGGCGTAGGATTCTGACTTGACGGAGAGAGGGGAGTTCCTCCCACCAGCGTTGGCACCGAAGCGGATGACGGAGCGCGGCTCGTCCTGGCGCTCGCGCAGGCTCCTCTGCAAGGAGCTAATTCTGAAGGACGAGTAGAGGCCAGAGTGGAGGTAGTCCCTTTGGCACTGCTGCGCCCCCAAGGCTGCGAGGGTCCTCCTTTGGACCTCCTCCTCGCTGTCCTCCTCCTCTTCCGTCTCCACATCCAGCTCAGGTGCGTCTCCCTCTTGGAGGGGAAACCTTCCAGTGGCTAAGCCCATCTCCACTGCCTGCGGATCCATCTTCAGGATCTCAGGGAAGGACACAAACTTATAGACAAACTTCTGGCCGATCACCTTTTTGATGATGTTCTGCAACACAAACATTAGCAACAATGAAGAGAAAGTGGCTGAAGTTTCATTACAGCGTCAACTGCATCAGTCAAAAGTCCGGTAGACTCGGTTCAATTGGTGACCAAGGGTGCATTTGCACAGGGTTTTCCAAACGACTTAGATTGTTTTACACAGCGTAGTGTGAAAGCAAAAATGTAACAAATGCTGCAATTTTGGTTCCTAATCGAACCGGGTCTACTGGACAATCAGGTGTGAAAACACCCTTATAGATGGACCAGATCTGCATCAGAGTTTGATTATGCATTCAAACGAATCAAACTTTCCGAGAGAACAAACTAGAGTTGGATTAAAGCGGACTAAACAGGAATGGTGTGAATGCACCCTAAGAGAAGTAGGAAGTAAAGAGTATTTTCTAGAAACTATCATCCTGACAAAATCCAATTTTCAGCTAATAATAATAATTAAAAAAAAACCCTGCAAGGGAACAATTAGTCAGACTGGAATAACCTTGTCATAATAGTAGCGCAGGGCTCTGCTCAGCTTGTCGTAGTTCATGTTGGTCTTGTTCTTGCGCAGCCCCCACAGCTTAGCCACCTCCTCCGACTTGAGGAGCTTGAACTCGCCGTCCGTGGATGTCCAGCAGATCAGGTGCTTGTGGCTCTGGTCGAGCAGCAGCTGCAGCAGGAACTGCCACAGGGTGATGGCGCTGTCCATACCTGCAGCAAGCGGAAGGCAACGCTTTAACTCGCATCACTCTCACTTTCTGATTCAAATGTATTCCTGCCAACACGGCTTAGCTGCATGCAGACTGAATCTCGTGTGTGTGTGTGTGTGTGTGTGTGTGTGTGTGTCTGGGGCGAGGGGGGACGGCCCGTCTGAGTGTAGGCTGTCATGAATAGAACAGTGTGTGTAAAAGAATATGGTGTAATGTAGCAGCAGCAGCAGGGGAGAGAAAAAAAAATACAAGCAGGAACAACAGCTCAAGCCAGAAATATGCTGCGGTTCAACCTGGCCCTCTCTCCACAGGAAGCATGACGGGCCCAGGGTGGGTTATTCCTTTAATGGAGGAATGTGCAGCTCTGAGCTCCTGTCTGCCGACTAGCAGCTTTCTGTCCCCAACAGCTCGACCACATTAAAAATCCTGCATCCCTTTTTTACTTTTTTGTTTTGTTTTGTTTTTGCTCTAGTTTTCACAAATAGTGGCACCAATGTGGGGCTCAAATGGTCAGTTTGTAAGCAGATAAGCAACAGAGGATCGATTGGGTTTGTATTACAGAGTAAATATGTTCGGGGCTTATAAGAAAATAATAAACTGGTGTATTGATAAGGGATTGTGGCTGAAGTTATTTAAACTCACCTGGGTAATGGTATGCATTTCAGGGTATTTTTTTTAACCAGCTTTACACATTTAGAGACTGGAACTTTGATTAGGCCATTCTAACACGTGAATGTGCTTCGACCTATAGACTGTTCCATTGCAGCTATGGCTGGGTGTTTTGAGCCATCCTGCTGGATCTTGAACCTTTCCTTTGTCCAGCCTTCGTCAATCTTCCCATCAACTCTAACCAGCTTCCTTATCCCTGTTGAGGAACGCCATTCACAAAGCATGATGGTGCCACCACCATTTTTCACCGTGTGGATGGTGTTTACTATAAAGTAATGCAGACATTCAGTCTCACCTTTCTTCTCCTGGTCAATAGACTATTGACCACTTTAATCATGAAAACCTTTCCACAGTTATATTCATTTAAGGTCCTTACAAAATGCACTGAAGTTTGTGGTTATATGATGCCAAAATGTTAAAAAGGCACTGTTTACCCAGATTGGTTAAAAAAAAAGTGCTATCTGATAAGCAACAAATGAAAAACTGTGACAAGAGAGAAGCTTTTTTTTCACCGTCCAAAGAGGGCTGGGACCAGTTTTCCGACACAAGCTTTGCCCCAGAGTCTCCTGTCTGCCATGTGAAACCACAAACCTGTCAAAGTCAGGACTTCCTCCTATTCTACTTCCAAGGACAAATGGTGAGGTGAGGGGATCCCACAGCAGGGGTGCGTTTCCCCGATCCGGCCACACTTCCCACTCCAATCCCAGAGGGAGGAGGTCAAAAGATCACATCATTGTCCCGTCTCCTCAGGTCCACCCAGTGACCTGCTCTGAACCTGGACTACACTGTGGCTGTTAGACGAAAGACAAAGTGAAGCTCGTTCGTTCAGAACCATCGAGCTGAAACGTCTGTAAGACAGAAGATCCTGCACTTCCTGTTGCACAAACCTTACAACATGACTGACACAGTGACCTATAAGAGAATGGTGCTAACCTAGAGCAAGCCTGGAGATCTGGAGACATGTTCCTGCTCTTTCTAGGAACATCTCTGCTGGGGGATTTTTGGGGGCAGGAGGTGAAGGTGATGAGTCCTGCTCCTGATGCTCGGATGAAGAAGAGGTCTTTCTCAGTGAACACAAAGCCACGCAGTGTGTTGGCTGAACGGAAACTCCTAATGAGATTAGATGGTGTATGCAGACATTACTTGGCCATGACCAAATCTGCTCTCTTCCTGTTCACAGTCGGTGGAAAAACTCAATAAGAAGCCCTCAGGAAAACTTCCCGGAGCGCTGTGGAGGTCTGTGGAGAGTTAAGACCCGAGCTCCACTTTAGAGAGCCTCCAGAGGGTGTATGTATTCACCCACGGAGGTCTGCTTCATCCTCCTGCCCCACTGACTCATTTTCAAGATGTTGCTCGGACCGGAAGAAGGTACCGTGTCCGACTCGAATCTCTACTTTCACAGCCCTAAACTCTATAAAAGTACTTCTAAGAAAGTTCACCTAGAAGCAGAAGCTCGTAGCCGCGACATTTTCTAATAAAGTAGGTAATAAGCACAGCTGGTACTTCTCACTCTGCATTGTTCCTGTCTTTACAGACCTCCCGATAGCCAACAAAGACCCCTTTTGTGTCAAGAATCGCTAGTTTTGATTCACTTTACCTGCGATCTCCGGCTGGGTCTCTTCACTCCGCGAAACTTTACGTCGAAGACTGTGTGATCCCTTGTTTTTCCATGCTGACTCCTGGTCTGCACGGTTGTGCTGGACTGAAATCGGATCCTGGGCTTTTTCTTTTTCTGAGCAGGAAGTTGGAGCAGGCAGACGCAGAGCCGGCTGACTTCCTCTCCCCTACGATTCCCCAGGCAGTTAGCCGTCTGTGTAAACACACTTTTCCTCCCCTCCTCGACGGCCAGCAGTGGGCCTACTCTCTGTCGGCACACATGCTGGCGGAAACTCCTACCGTCCGTGAACTGACATCACCGGTAGCGTTGTGATGCCTTCAGGGGCGCCTCGTTGGCTTCAAACTCCCGCAATTATAACGGGACAAAAATCTGGTGTTTTTTTTTCTAAGTGTCAGAACTGAAGTAGGTAATGTAGCCAAAAACTTTACTCAGGTAATAGTAGAGCTAATTCGGTATATTTTTACTCAAGTAAAAGTAAAAAGCAGCCATCCAAGAAATGACTCAAAAGAGTAGATGGAGAGAGACAGACAAAAACATAAAGGCTGTTTTTTGTTGTTGTTTTTTTAACTATAATGAAAAAGTATTACACAAATAAATAATATAATTGAAAATGAACAAATTTAAGCAGAAGCAACACTATTTTTTTAATAACAGGAAAGACTGAAAATAACAGAGTTTGAAGACTGCAGTCTCACTTTAAGATAAACTGTTGATGTGTCTGATGCATTTCTGGTTAAAACATGATCATTCTTCATTTAGTAGAGTTTCCACTGAAGTAAGAGTAGCAATACTTCATAATATTATGAAAGCAAAAGTGAAAAGTTTGATATAAAACCCTTCCCAAACAGGTTACTCAAGTAACTAGTTACTGCCTGCCTCTGAAAAGCACTGTTTGTGGATTACCCTGTCTCTACTCCACTCAACAAACCATTTATCAGATTTTTTTTTACTTGTTTTGATCTGCTTTACTTTAAAGATGTTAATAGCATAAAGGCTTTAGGAATGTGATAGTTTTTAATATAACAGGGCTTGTTGCTCAGGGGGCACCACAAGTCAAAAAACAGTTACTGTTATGTGCAGAAGTGCATGTTTGGTTATATGGCCATGGCAAATTTTCCAATGTACATCCTAATTATGTAAGTTTAAATCCATCATGTTTGTTGTAAATATCTCCATAACAGCAAAAATACAAGAAGTTCAAGATTTTATGTAATTATAAATTAATTAATTCAGTAAACATTAAATAAATGGCGTAATAATAACAATAACAGAACAATACAGATAACTAAATTAAATATATACTTGGATTTTACTGTAAGCCAGCTTTGTCAGGGAGTCATAATGCAGAGCAGCATGGAAACCTTCAGCATGCCCCACACTCTCCACACACCCGGTGTCTCTACGCTCTGATCATATTAATTTCAGGTAACAAGTTAAAAAAACAACATTAGAGTTTATATTACTATGTATATTTAGACATTTGGGTTATTTCACCAAGTGTATGCTAATGCAAATCATAATCCATTTAAGCAGGGCAGTGGAGAGACCACTAAAGGGGCAGGTGCTCAAAAATAAAAACGGGCACATCTAACCGCATTTTAGGACAGAATATTAACAAAGCCAACAGCTTTCAGAGTTTAATAA
>NW_015112791.1:73345-74874 GCF_001443285.1 Poecilia latipinna | reverse complement strand
TATATTAGAGTTTTATATATATATTTTTTTTTTCAAAAAATATATATATATATATATATATATATATATATATATATATATATATATATTTTTTTTTTAAACCAAGCAGTCTGTCCTAATGCATTCAGTTTTACAGTTAATATTGTTAACACACATTGAAAAGCTATTATTCCCTTTCTTGCTCTTCTGTTTTATCATTTCATCAGGGCCGTGCAGAGACCACTAAAGGGGCAGGTGCTCAAAAATAAAAACGGGCACATCTAACCGCATTTTAGGACAGAATATTAACAAAGCCAACAGCTTTCAGAGTTTAATAAACAATGATAAATTACAAAATTGTGAGATATACAATCAAAGCTAAGTTGTATGTTCTATATAGAACATACAACTAAGCATATGTAAGATATTTTATTAGTAATTTCTTTCTGCAGGTCTATTTTGTTATAGGAAAGTATTGCAATATTCAAACCCGCAATTTAGTGAGATATGTAAATCAGAGCTAGACCACCAGACACATTTTGTCTTTACAGAATTACACTATTAAAAATATAAATAAGCGCACAATGCAACCTTTTAGTGACTGTAATCTATAAAAAGAGCTGCCTGTTTGCTACACTTGCAGTGGAGATGAAGATGGTCCATTCAGGAAAGCAGAGCTGCATCAAACTTTAACGTGGAACTGAAGACAAAAGAAAAAACACAAAAGCAAAAAATGTATTGTTAATGGATGCCACCATGAGAAAAGCCTACTGAGTGTATTTATTTATTTCGAACAGACAGAAAAAACAATCAACAAAAAAAGAAAAACAAAATAAAATAGAATGAAACAAACTTAAGAATTAAAATGTAAAACAAATTATTCTGCCCATGTGACATGCAAATTTTATATTTTCTGTTCGAAAAGGAGCAGGTAGAAGATATAATATCTTATAATGTCCTGCCCCTTTCCTACTTGTCAATTTATAATCAATTAACTTTCAGAACATCAAATAGAGACAATTTGTTTCCATTTTACATGATGTTTAACTATGTACAATTATTTTAAATACTATTTATATCATCAATTGCATTATAGACTATTAAACAGTCATCTTATATAGCATATTTTGAAATAAGCTCTGTTTTAATCAGTTTTTTAAATTGGTTTGCATTTGTACTTTTTTTTAACTCATTCAATCCATTCCAGACATTTACTCCACACACAGATAAACAAAAACTCTTCCTGGTTCTTCTAATATGTTGTTTTTTAAAATGTCCTTCACCTCTTAAATTGTAACCACCCTCTCTGTCACCAAACATTTACTGTATATTGTGTGGAAGTTTCTGATTTCTGACCTTCAACATGAATTGTGAAGTTTTAAATATTACAAGATCCCAGAATTTCAGTATATCTGATTTGATAAATAACTGCTTTGTGTGTTCCCAATATCCCACTTTATGGAGTATTCGGATTGATTTTTTTCTAAGACGTATAATGGCTGTAAATTTGTTTTGCATGTATTCCCCCAAACTTCCACACAATGTGGAGT
>NW_015112791.1:0-69629 GCF_001443285.1 Poecilia latipinna | reverse complement strand
GTATTTCATTACCTCTCTGCTTAAATCGCTACTCCGTGCTGAAGCAGAAACGACACTACAGCGGTTTCCGTCATCTGACAAGTAGCAAGTCTACTCGACTTTATTCACCAAAAATGTTTTTTTTATTTATTTTTATATTTTTTTTTTTTATAATTCACCAAAAGCTGCTCTGTAATCTGGAACGTTCGCTACGTTCAGCTCCGCAGTTAGCCGCTTTATCTCACTGCGAAAGGCAACTGCGTCATGCGTCACGGGCAAAAGGTCAAAGGTAACAAGGTGACCGGCTTATTATGTTGTACAAAAAACCCCCAACAAAAACAAACAACTAATAATTTTAGTACATGTTATTATGTGTCAGAAGAGGGCATAGGAAATAATAATACCAAAATAAATAAATAAAAAAGACCAAAAGGGCCCTTGGGGGCAAGGAGCAAAAGGGACAGGTGCTCAAGCCCCCCTCCAGCCCTTCCTGTGTACCCCACATTTATTGATAAATGTACAGTTATGGATGTTCATTCATCAAAGGGTGGAGAAGACAGCAACAGTAAAGCTGGACAGGAATCCAATGAATCCAGAAAATATCTGGAACTGAATTAGCAGCTTGAATGAAGTTTCAAGTTTGTGTGTCACACAATAGTGGATAACAGTTTTCATTGTATTATGATTGTTTTATTATTATTTTACATTGCATATTTTAACAGTACGACAGTAAGTAACATTGTTGAAGGTCCTGGAGTCTTTCTGCGTTGATTTTGCATGGTCTTCCTGTTCGTGCATATTCTCTTTGGGAACTCCAGAATCTTGCTCTTTCTGAATTGCCCTTATGAGTGTGTGCCTATGTTTGTGTGTGTGTGTGTGTGTGTGTGTGTGTGTGTGTGTGCGCGCGCGCGCGCGCGCGTGTGTGCGTGTGTGTGCGTGCAGTTGTTTGTCCTGGGTGTCTATGTGTTTCCCTGTGATGGACTATCAACCCCACCTCTTGCCCAATGACACTTGGCACCAGCCCCCCTGAAACCTGCAAGGAAAAGCAGCTATAGACTCTGGATGGATGTCAACAAGATCTGAAGGTTTACGTCTCCACCTCAGAGGTAACATGAAAAATGAGCACCGACACAGTGAACGTTGATACAAATAATGGGGAGGAAAAAACTGGATAGAAGTGATCAGTGTTTGACTTTTGAATAAATATTTGGAAGATGTTTTTTCCTGACACTATATTTACTCTGGGAGAAAGGCAGTCTAAAACGGTTTGTTTGTCATTACATAAACGTGGTAACGGAATCGAACCCGTGACGACTCCGTCTAGCATCGACGCCTCCATTTATGGGTAGTGCCCGCTTTACCCCTGCGCCACCAGCGTGCCACATATGAATTTTTAAAGATTTAGGAAAACGCTTCTGGAATCACGTGATCGTATAAGTCACCTTCCTGAATATTCATTGTCATATTCACAAAAGTTATTCACGTATTGATTCTCTAACTCCATTTTTCCAGCGCTAATCGTTTCTGCTACAACTGTCATTTTCCGTCTTCTAACAGGAGCACATCCCCGTGTAAGACCTCCTCCCCCTTGGCTTGCAACCGCTTTTGGTCGATGAGATCAAACATCTATGTGAACGACCTTTGGAGGTCACAGGTCTCTAAAGACAGAAAGAAAGAAAAAAACAAAACAAAACAAAAGGTGCTACTCCGGCGAGGCGTGCCCCCCTCAGCCCGCTTCTGATTGGTGTTGGGGAGGCGTGCGGCTGAAGGTGGAACCCAGGAGCCCAGAGCGCAGCGCTCACTGCGGACGAGCCTCGCTGACGCGCAATGCCTCGCTTTACCGTCCACATCCGAGATGAATGGGTGGCGGTGGCCTGCCGGGACACCTCCAACAACATCCAGTGGCTCGGACAGGAAGCACTGAAGCGGTACATAAAGAACAAACCGGACAATGGCGGCATCGTGTCTGTGAAGGAGACGCGGTTCTTAGTGCGCAGGTGCCAGGGCCTGGGCTTGCTGGACGCGGATGACACCATCGATGATGTGCTGGAGGATAATGACTTTGTTGAGCTTGGTAATGGTTTAAATGCAAGACAACCCTAACTGTACGTAGGGGTATTCGAAGATTTTATTCATTTAAAATAATTTTTCTCCTACATTGCTTCCAGCAATTGAGGGAGACACCATGTCTCCCGACTTCATCCCATGTGAGCCTGGAGTTTCGAATATGTATCCTTAAACCTGCAGAACAGACCTTAGAGACATTAAAGTAAATCAGTGTAGCAACAACGTAGACACATTTGGATAACGTTTATTCTTAACTAGTCTACAAAACAGCACAGCTGCGTACAAAGAACCCACAGAAGTAAGTATATTTGGTAACACTTTATTTGAAGGGGGTTGAATAAGACTGTCATAAACATGACATAACACCTGTCATGAACATGAATAAGCCTTCATGAATATGTATGACTGCTGTCATAAAGTGTCATTCTGTAAATTATGACACTTTTAATACAAAGTTGACATTATTCAAAATGTCTTTGTTATGACAACTTGACATTAACCAAGAAATCATTAGTTTAAACTTTACCTTTAATAACATAAAGTTACCTAATTTTTAAAGTGCAATCAGTAATACTTTTATAACAAATTTATATCAGTAATGATTTTTTAGTTAATGTCAAGTTGTCATAACAAAGACATTTTGAATAATGTCAACTTCATATTAAGTGTCATAATTTACCGAATGACGCTTTATGACAACAGTCATAAATATTCATGAAGGCTTATTGATGTTCATGACAGGTGTAATGACATGTTTATGACAGTGTCATGTCAGTCTTATTCACCCCCCTTCAAATAAAGTGTTACTGTATATTTTCTTTTGAACGCCTGAAAAAGGACGTCAGATTTGGTTTTTGTGACACACATTTTGCTTGTGCAGTACATTAGTTTGGATGGCAACAGCCTGACTTCCACTGATCTGGTCAACTTAGGCAGAGGACTCTACAAGATAAAGGTAATGATCAAACACTGTTGTGTTTTTTCTGTCTGTGGTAAATCTTTGACTTCCCTCTTTCCACCAACCTTTTTTTTCCCAGCTAACTCCAGAGGCAGAGAAAAAGGTTGTGCAATCACGAGAACTTTTGGACACCATTGTCAAAGAAAACCGAGGTAAACTCACATTTAATGACTGATTAACTGCGGAGAGCGTGCGCTAAATCAGTGATCGCAGAATTTCCTTTTCCCGCAATTTGTTACCACCATGAACTTATTTCTCTGCATCTGTCGTTCCTGCAGTTGTCTATGGAATCACGACAGGTTTCGGCAAATTTGCCCGAACTGTCATTCCTGTCGGCAAGCTCAAGTAAAGACAACCTTTTATGGTTTAATCTCTGTAAACTGCTGCAGAACGATCCTCTTTTATGTGCCACACACTTTCTGCTCCACAGGGAACTCCAGGAAAACCTGGTGCGGTCGCACTCAGCAGGTAGAAATCTGGAAAGCCCACCTTGAGATTGACACTTCTGAGCATTCAGTATGTTGTACTTTGTTACAATGTGGAAAGGCTTTAGAGTTTTTTGCTGTGATTTGTAGGTTTGGGGAACCCATTGAGTCCTGAGAGGACCCGCATGCTGCTCGCTCTGAGGATCAACGTTTTAGCTAAAGGCCACAGCGGGATTTCTCTGGAAACCCTTCAAGCCATGATCCAGGCCTTCAATGGTAAGCTTCAACTAGACCCATCAGATACCAAATCGTTTTACCCAAGCTGATTTGGTACTCTGATCGCTTCTTTAAGAGGCTCAGAGTTGATTTCTGACTAATCCTTCTCTTTGCCCGCATGCAGCCTCCTGCCTCTCCTTCGTTCCAGAGAAGGGGACGGTGGGAGCTAGCGGAGACTTGGCCCCCCTCTCACACCTCGCCCTGGGACTGATGGGAGAAGGGAAAATGTGGTCCCCCAAGAGCGGATGGGCAGACGCCAAATATGTACAGTCACCTTCCCATAGTTTCAACACATCAGCTCTGCAATAATAACTAAAGGAAATGAGCGTTGTTCTTGGAAACGTAGAAGGTTGCTAGGTCCAATGGGGAAACATGTTTGCTTTTTGATGACCCCTGTCTTTGTACACGCTCTGTCTCCTTTTACTCCTGGTTCAGGTCCTGGAGGCCCACGGACTAAAGCCAATATCACTGAAACCCAAAGAGGTAACATTCAAAAATATACACGTGGTTTATCTGAGATTAAGGGATCAAAGTACACAACTCGTTATGACAATTACACGATGCTATTTGTTTTTCATGTTTTAAGGGGGACAGACAGACGATTATCCATTTTTAAATCAGTTAAAACTATTTTATTTATGAAAAAACAGGTTTAAAATAAGATGAATAAAACCTAAATACAGTTTTCTTAAGTGTACATGCAGTCATCGTTGAATTAATGAGACATTTTAACCATTCTTTTACTATTTGAGCATTTATCCATTATTTAGACCTGTGTGAATTTTAAAAAATACAGTAGATGCTAATGTGCAGCTAATTTTGTTTTTAAAAATCATTGAGTTTGTAGCCATCATCATACCTAAAAACGAAAACATTTAAAATTCATTGGAACGCCCAGATTTATGTCATATTTACTTTGATGAGAAATAACTGAGTTGATGCATTCAATAGGGATTAAAGGTGATGATTCAATTATTGAAATAATCGTCCAACAATTCAGTGATTGATTAACTGTGAACTGGAGTATATAGGTTAGAAAAAAATATATTTTGCAGTAATTAGGCCAAAACTGTACAAAAATTGTATACATTTTGCATTTAAAATAAAATTAAATAAAAAACTTTGTCTGTAATTATGTTCTAACCAGAACTTCTCAAGAGACGTAGTTTGGCTTTATTGGGTTGAAATTCTGTTTAAAAAAAAAACAAAAAAAAAACTGTCATCAGTTCATCCCTATTGATTGAATGATTTTCACATGTTGATGTTTGAAGATGCAGATGCATCCTTTCCTAAAGCTTACACTAAAACAAGGCTGTTACCACATTTAAAGGGGAAAAAAGCTGCTTATTTTTTTTTAAAAAAAAGGAATTTAATTATTTGTTTATTTGGATCTTATAACATATCTCTACTACTGAAAACGCTCAAGTGGTTAAATGAAGTATCTGCAGAAATTTCCATCTGATTAATGGACTGGCAGAATAATCGACAGATTAATTAATTGCTAAGATAATTGTTAGCTGAGGCCCTATATTTAATAACTTCTCTCCATTTTCCCCACTGTCCACCACCTCGTAAACGTGACAAAAACAAATAAACAGTTTCCTCTGTCCGTCCTTCACCCAGGGCATTGCTCTGATCAACGGTACCCAGATGATCACCTCTTTGGGGGCGGAGGCAGTGGAGCGCGCCCGGGCCATCGCACAGCAGGCGGACATCGTTGCTGCTCTCACGCTGGAGGTGCTGAAGGGAACCACTAAGGCCTTTGACAGCGGTGAGCAACAGCAGGAAGAGCAGATGTGGATAAATCCACATCAGAGCTTCTACTTGACGTGGATTTACCCACAACTCACGCCAACATGTTGCCGTTTTCCCACAGACATCCATTCGCTGCGTCCCCATCCAGGCCAGACGGAAGTTGCCCTTCGCTTTCGTTCGCTGCTGGACTCTGACCACCATCCATCCGAGATTGCAGGTTAGCAGAGCGACCCAAACTCATTAGGAGGATCACGTAATGAAACCTTTTTTTAAAAATAGTAATACACATCAAATTTGCAACCCATAATAAGGTTTGTGAAGGTGTCTTCGTCCATGTGGATTTAGGAAAACATGGTTATGTTGCCATGTTACATGTCCATATGTAATATGTAGTGTTAATGTCTATTTTCAGAGAGTCATAGGTTCTGTGACAGGGTCCAGGATGCCTACACCATGCGCTGCTGTCCTCAGGTAACTTCAGGTCAAATGTAGTTTAATTAGTCAGATTAAACAAAAAGTTGAAGCTGAGCATCGCAAATTTTCCATGTGAAAGTCATAAGTTTCACCTAATTTGGGAATAAAGTTACGAGACATTCTGAACCACTTATTTGCCCTGGTTGTCTTTTACAGCATGTAGCAGTATTTGGTATTTATCATCTTTAGCAATCAGGGTAAAAAAATAAAAAAAAAAAGAATTCTGATCATTTCCAGGTGTGTCTCAATAAATTTGACTTAAAGTGAAAAGACAAAAAAAAAATGTCAGCAATTCAATAAAAAAGTGAAAGTATGGAGGTTTACTGCAGACGTTTACTACTCTCAGATTCATTTTGATTTTGTAAGTTTGCAGATGACAAAAATCAAAACCTAGTTTCTCAGAAGATTTTAAAGCAGTTTAAACCATAAGTTTACATGCGCTGACAAGACAATTTTTTTTGCTCACTGTCTGGAGTTAAATTAGATCAAACTTCTCTTGTGTTAGCTTAGTTTGAATTACCAAAATTGTTTCTATTTGCTAAATTGTCAGAACTTAGTGAGAACATGTTTTAGACATTTCTCTTTGAATTTATTCAAGTTTGTATTTAAATATGTGGTGTTTAGATAAGTTTCCATTACTGTATTTCTTTGTATGCAGGTGCACGGAATAGCGAATGACACGATAATGTTTGTGCAGAACATCATCAACACAGAAATCAACAGCGCTACAGACAACCCTGTATCCTTCAGTGTCATGTAACCATGAAACAATAAATGTCTTCCAAGAATTTCACACTTTTTCAAAAATAACTTATTAAGATTGCACATGGACTTCCACTTTTTTCTTTTTTTTTTTTTACCTTAACGGCCGTACAAGATGGTATTTGCAGAACGAGGTGAAACCATTTCTGGTGGGAATTTCCATGGAGAATATCCAGCAAAGGTTTGTGGGTAATAAAACAGCCTCATGACCTTTGAGGAAGTAATTAACTCCCAATGCCGTATTTTTTCTAAAAGGCTCTAGACTTTCTGTCCATCGCTGTCCATGAGCTGGCTTCCATCAGTGAGAGGAGGATTGAGAGGTTATGTAACCCCTCACTGAGTGAGCTGCCTGCCTTCCTGGTTAATGAGGGCGGCCTCAACTCGGGCTTCATGATTGCCCACTGCACCGCTGCTTCTTTAGGTTGGCTTGTGAGCATAACAAATGGAAATGTTACAGGAGAACTTTAGGAAACATCTTCACTTTAATCATCAAGTCTGAGTAGAAACTCATTTTGACATCTGTTCCTGTTAGTTTCAGAGAATAAAGTTTTATGCCACCCTTCGTCTGTGGACTCCCTGTCCACCAGCGCGGCTACAGAGGACCACGTGTCTATGGGAGGCTGGGCCGCTCGGAAAGCCTTGAGGGTTGTGGAACATGTGGAGCAAGGTGAAACGCTCTGTCTGGAATATTTCACTGCAAATTGAAATACTGAATCCAGAGGATCCTCCTAGAGAAGAAAAACCAACATAAGTAATAATAAATTAATGTTCAGGCAGTGCAAAAACAGGTCAAAGTGTAGATTTTTATTGGTTTAGATGGTTTTTCAGAATAAAATTCCAAAAGGTCTCACTTATTTCTTGAACTATAAAATTAAAAGTTCACTGTGAAATTATGGCAACAGGAAAAGGCAAGTTTATTTCAGCAACAAGATCATTCAAAGTGCTTTACATGAAACGGACAAAACATGACTTTGCAGCGGCGTAATACAGGAAAGTAAGAAAAAGTTGGAATACAGGCTAAAATGAAAGATATTTCAGTTAATACTGATCAAGGCAACGTCAAACAAATAGATTTTTAGTCTCAGTGTTTCAGCAGTTTTGCAGTTTTCTGGAAGTTTGTTCCAGAATAGTGGACCAATCACTAAACGGAATGTTGCTTCTCCATGTTTGGTTCTGACTGTGGGGATGCAGAGCAGGCCAGAACCAGAAGGTTATAGTAGGTTAATGCAACAACAGAATATCTGCATGTCCGTTAAGTAAATCGAGTCGAGTAAAAGTTTATTAACCCCTTAACCTGCAATGGATCGCCCATGTGCTGTTTTTCCATTGTATGAAGGTTAAGGGGTTAAATGCAGTGCAGTGAAAACTTTGAGTCATGCATTATGTCTTAATACTTGCCAGATTTTCCTTTTATCTTTCAAAGTGGTTTTAATACATTTTCATCCTTTCTGAAGATCAATTTCAGATTCTGGCTGCTTTTTCACTCATTTTCAAGTCTGTTACCTCAAAGGTTATAACAAGCCGTCTGAGTGGAAACGATTAGAAACGGTTAAACAGTTTGTCGGTCACAAGATTTGGTTCAGTCAACAATGTATCTGTTACGTAATGTTAGAAGTGACCATGACCTGGCAGTTAACAGGAAGCTGTTGTATAAATGACCAAATAAAGAAGTTGGTTTGATTAGCCTATTTTTACCCCAAACATACGCACATAAAGATATTCTACACTTTAGCACAATTAATGTGATTTTTGCGATCAGTTCTTGCCATAGAGCTGCTGGCGGCCTGCCAGGGTATCGAGTTCCTCCGCCCTCTTCGAACCACCACCCCGCTGGAGAAGGTCTACGACCTTGTGCGCACCGTTGTCAAGTAAGTTAGATGGATCTCAAGCCCACAAAAATATATAAACAGGAAATATTTGTCTCCTATTTCCTCATTTTCTGCTTGTACTTTTAACAGGCCGTGGATTAAAGACCGATTCATGTCGCCAGACATCGAAGCTGTTCACCGTCTCCTGCTCGACCAGAAGGCAAGAGCTAAAATATTTGAAGTTTAGGTCATTTTGTTGAGTCAAAACCAAACATCTCACTGTATCTTATTGGAATTTGATGTAAAGTCCACATTTGTGAAGTAGAAGGAAAAGATTTTTGAAAATGCTTTCTTATCGATCTTAGGTGTGGAAGGTGGCCAAGCCTTACATTGACAAGTATCAGACTGAATACATCCCAGAGTCTCGACCCAATTCCCCCACCGCCTTCTCCCTGGATCCCCCCGCATCACCGAGGAAACGTGTCCGTCACGAGTGAAACCAAGCTTCAAATCAAGTTCACTCTGTTTTCTAACTTTTCTGCTTGAGTCATTTTTACTGATCAAAAGCTAAAAGTATAAATATTGTTACAAAGATTAATTATTAGTAAGACCGTGGAAGATTTCTGACATGAAAATCTGTGGAGATGCGTTGCTTACGTATTATTATCTGGAAAATTAAGTTTTGTAATTTTCTATGCTTTCTCCGACAGCACTGCAGTAAACTTGCATTACTCTTGACTATTGTTGCTAATGTAGTTTTTATAGCCACTTCACAGTTTCAGCCTTTATTAGCATAAATACAATTGTTTTGTGTGTAATTTGCTGCTATGTGACGTTTATGCATCAGTCTGTGTTTTAAATCGTATTTCTCTTGTTAGATTTTGCCATGATTCATTAAAATGTTTATCACATTATTCTGTTATATTTCTAACTTCATGAAATTGTTGTACGTCTCATTATTTCTACAATCAGTGTCGTTATACGTGAAATAATCTGCCAATGGAACAAGTAGTTTCATAATTTTAAAAACATCCAATCAGATTTTCGAAATATGGTTTTTCCTCTACTCTTACTTGAGTAATCTCTTGGTATGGCTACTTTTTACTTTTACCTGAGTGAAAACATGTCAAAGAAGTGCGACTTTTACTTGAGAACAATCACTGACTGTCCTACTCACCTCTGATTTTAAACTTTGCTAGAATTTTTTTTTTGTCATTTCTAATCATCATTTTACTTTACTTCGCATTTACACCACTAGATGGAGATATAAACCTATTTTAAAGACATTATAGCGTGAAGATTTATTTTTTTTAGATAACAAGTACCCTTTTAATTTAGGTTCTGGTTAAGGGCTGTACGTGGTAAGTGAATAAGATATAATCATCAAAGTGACTGTGTAACAGATATTTACAGAAGACCAACACATGGATGAACTTTTTACTCTGCATTTATTCAAAAAGACGATAGAGACACACATCGGTTGTCTTGTGGGTTTCATGTGCACTTCCGGTTCCCCCACAATGCTCGGCAACAATGTGTGTGATTAGTGTCACATTCACTTGTTATGCAATAAAAAAGCAACTATTTCCAGGAGTTTAGAAACGTTTAGAAAGTATTTTCTCATTTGCTTTTTAATAACAAAACTTTTAATTGACAAAACTGTTTAAACTAAGCATTTTTAATACAACAAACACACCTAGCGGACTTAAAAATATTGAATGAAATAATTTGAGCTTCCCTTTAAATTTAAACATGATGTATACATCTGCAGAGCACAACATAACCACACATTGGCTGTCCGTTGGGTTTCATGTGCACTTCTGACTCCTACATGAAACAAGATTATTGTTACACAAATATGAAGCGCAATTACAGGCACTCGCCACGAGGGGGCTGTAAAGCACGCCCACTGAGCATAAAACGTAAATAAAACATATATTCACATGTAGCCAAGCGTCACAATAACACTTTAAATTAAACCTGTGAATAGCGTCCATGTGGAATAACATAGAATATAATATTCACAAAAAATTTACAGAAATAGCCGAAGTAATTTCTCTAAATATGAATGACATACTTTCCCAATGCTTTGCGGCTATGTGAGGGAGAGGACGTTACGTAGAAACGAGGAAAAGTGCACGCAATACAAGACCTTCAAAATAAATTGCTCAAAGAAATATAATTTATACATTTCTCAATAAAAATAAAAAAAACCCAGTGGCATAAACTGGTTATTTAACAAAGATAATTATAGTTGTAATTACTCTCTTTTGTTGCGAAAAAGAAACTTTCAACTGCCATCTTGCCATGTTGTGCTAAACAAATACATTTGACTCGACTTTTCTGCTGAATTTACCAGATTTTTCAAAACTATAATTATGGTCTACCCTAAAGGAAAACGTAACCATGAAAGAAAACAAGCACATGCGCACATGCGTGGACCTGATAACATGCTTGTGTTGAAGGTAATGATGCACGAGACTTACTGTCTGCTCTCTGATTGACCGAAAGGCAGTCTGTTATATGTTACCTGAGGATAAAGGTCAGACTTAACTGTGCAGTAACCTTTCACACACAGAGACGCAAACACCCTCACCTTATGATAAAACCTGCTATAGCTGACGTGTTATGGGCAACCGATATACGAAGGTTCATGCGTTGCGTCACAGCAATGTAAAAACAACTGTCAATGTTAACGAAATACATTCATTGCAATGAATTAAAAAAGAAAAAAAGAAAAAACATTGTCTCCTTCGAGCCGGAGTCGAACCAGCGACCTAAGGATTTCAGCTGAAGCCTCTACAGTCCTCCGCTCTACCAACTGAGCTATCGAAGGGACTCGGTAGTAGAGTGCACTGCTCAAAACAATTAATAGTGGCGACATTTGTGAGTCCTTTTCATAGTATATTGATTTATGTATTATTCCTGATATATAGGCAAAATCACCAGTGAGTTACATTGAACCAGATGTTAACTTATTTTTTAAATTGGTCTATTTCATGGAATAAAACAGTGCGTCCGATACAACTAAATATTATAACAGACCTGCCCGCATTTTGCCCACAAGTTTAACTTAAAATCCTTCTGTGATAAAAGCAGAGCGGAAACAGACGGTACTTTGGACAAAGATAGACAAAATAACATAGACTGTGAAAAAATATTGTAACTTTCCAGGCAATGAAGTATCATTGTGTATGCAAAAGTTACATCAAATTAAGTTTATCCATGTAAGTATATTGAACAGGTGTTTAATATACATTTTATGGTTGGTAGTGTTAACGTTAAACTGGCGTCAGGGGGACATCTGCCAAAGATAAACATCATAAAATGAGCTGAGAAGAAAAGCAGTAATGATTAGCCCGTGGTCTTCTCTGGATGTAGCATGTCTGGCTTTTTGTCTGGCTTCTGCACAAGTAGATTACTCGCTAGGGTTCAGTGAGCTGAAGGTACAGGGTGACAAGGCTGCGCAAAAGAGGAGGGAAGCATCGCCTTTTACAGTCTGGAAATAAAGCTGGCCAGTCGGACCCATGTCTGACATTCTTACTGGGGCATTACACGAGGAGACCACTGCAACACATATCAAGGACAATGCCGCAGGAACAACAGAGATCATATTGCAAATATCTCATGTTAAAACGTACCGTCTAACTGTAGCAACTGAACCAATGTAAAAATCATTTATTTGAAGTGTTTTACTTGTGTATCCTCAAAAAGCTGGCTGTTTTCTGTAAAACAGCGACTTAATTAATAGTATGTAGGGTCATTTGAACCGACCTTCTTAAGATTCCAGACCTTGAGCTCAGACTGTCGGTCTAGATGCCTAAGATTTCTTAAAGCTCTTTGGAGACAAGCAGAAGACTGTTGTGTTGTGAACTTTCAGTCCATGTGGAGTCATTCTCAAGCTTAGAAATCAACGTGCAGTTATGTAGATGTACTGTAATAGAAAGCAATGGGTACAAATCTTCATAATTCCATTCAGTTTCGCAAAAAGCTGATCAACTCTCCTAGCGTAGGTACACTCCACACCATGACAGAGCCGTCACCGTGCTTTACAGGTGGTTGTATTAAAAGAAAACAAATCACTTTTTAAAATTTTCTCCTCACCTTGTCTTGTCGCTTTGTTAAGAGTTTGAACCAAAACATTCAAATGTGGATCCATTTCTCCCTTCCTCAGATCATCCAGTGATGATGAATTGACAAAGACAACATTTAGAAGCAGCTTGGGTCAAAAATGAGATTGAAATATCCAAAAACAAAAAACCCAAGTTAAACAGTGGTTATGCTTATTCAGTTCTTTTTATGAGTTTTTTTTAGCGACTTAATCCAAATCTCTGTAAAGTTTTACGCACAAGTCAAATCAAACATTAGAGTACTTTAATCCCTAAGCTTCAGTTTGATGATCAAATTGAACAAATTTTGAACAAATTGAAGTCAAATTCCCTAAATAATTGTGGCTGTTAGTCATATTCCACTCTTTACAGTTTTTCTTCTTAATATGGGTAAATGTTGGGAGTTTTGGAGAGCAAGAGGAAGTTGCTTGTAATGTGCAGAGCTTTCTTCCAGCCAGGGGAATACAGCCCAGATCAGCCAAGATTAGACATCCTTCCTGAGACAGTTTTCATTGTGATCTCTTGGAATTTGAAGGGGAAAAAACAAACAAACAACAAAACAGGAGGTCTGCTATGCGACAAATGATCTGGGAAAGACTAAATGCACCATGTAAATCTAGAAACACTCCGAGATCAAGCCTGTTTCCTTTTGAAGCATCGTTGTGACGAGAGCAGCAGAATCCCAGGAATGTCACGCTTTAGGGGAAAAGAAGAAAAACAAAACTATGAATGTTCACCAGATCGTCTCTTGACGAATCCGAGGCTGTTTAACAAAACGGCTAATTGTCACAGTGCGAACAGACTAAACGTGTGCAGATTGCATTAATTATCTTGACAAAATCTCTCTGGACTCAGTCAAGTGATGTCACTTTGAAATCCATAAATGGGCCAGAAGGCATGCGTGCAGCCCATGATTAATGGGTCAAGGGTTGTGCTGCTCCCCGGGTCCAGGGCTGTTGTCTGTCTGAAGAGACAGACAAGGTGTGGTTAATAAATGCCAGGTAGTCCTAATGATACGTTTCAGGAATGTGGAGGCAATCTTCATGTCTCAGTTAATGTTTTATGCCAGCAGCAGCTTTAAAGCTTCTCCTTACAGCATGTTGGTCATAGATGAAGTCTCGCTTTGCGCTGGAATGTTCTGTTCCATCTAATGCCACTGATTAGTTAAAATGAGAAAAAAAATGCCTCGTAAAAGTCATAAATACCCCCTTGAACTCCTTCACATTCTGTCACATTACAGGCACAAACATATATGTGTTATATTTGGAAATCGTCTCGTATACATGTTCAGGTTGACGTGTTAATATTTCGCATGTCGGCCAGAGAACCTCGTTTTTTTGGTAGAAAACTTGGGGTTCCCATAAAATTGATGATTTTTTATTTTTTATTTTTTCAAATAATTCTCCAGGTCTGGAAAGAAGATTGAGAATTTGAAGTATTTGATTTTCCAGATTTTTTTTTCCTTTTTTTTTTTTTAATTTTTTTTTCCTTTTTTTTTTTTAACTGATTTATATTTAAATGTTATACTGCTCCTTTTTGAGATTTTGCCCTTCAATATTTTGGTTTTTAATTTATTGAATAAATGTCCTTTCATCTTCATGTTCAGATTCAATGTTGAATTGTCTACGTTTCTTGTAAAAATGCCAAAACAAAACAAAAACACAAGACAATAAAACTACAATGTTTTATAATTTATGCGTACATAATTTTCTTTACAGAAACTACATTTATTTTAGGATTTGTCAGACACTACCTGATAAGTGCAAAGGTTATGAAATAGATAATAGACTGTATCAGTGTAGATGCCAAAACAAGTACCGTAGTGAAATGGCCCTATATCACTCTTTGGGAAAAAAAAAAAAAGACAGTTTCAGCGTACATACATTTTAGATTTTTTTTTAATATGATCAAAAATCTTTGTGTCATCAATATGTAATTTCTCTGCTATTAATGCACAACTACCCAGTAAATCAAATTAAAGTATTTTTAGTGAGTCAGAAAACGTTTAAGACTTATTGTTAGGTTTGGTTAGAGGTGCTATAGCTCTTATAGTCTTTATTATACGATAGATAGTAGGAGTGGTCTGAGGTGGGCGGAGCTAATGCCCTTAAGTGCCCAATGTCAATGAAACTTTCCACCGAGAATCCTCAATCCTGGATTGACGTGATAGGAACCGCGGGGCTCTAAAACAATATTAGGATTAACAATGATTACGTATCCCCACACATAGATGTGATCTCAGCTCTGCAAATATTTCGAAACTATTTCTTTAAATCAGGAAGAGGCATGTAATTGATGCGTGGTTTTCCTAAATCCAGCCTTTAAATGCTCAGCAGCGGATTATTTCACAGTTTGTGGAAGTTGCCTCTCCTGCAGGATGAGACTGGGGACTCTATTAGTTGTTATTTTGACGTGCGCATCTTTCTCTCTGTCAGCCGGTGAGTTACAGATGTTTAACTTAAGTTTGAATAAACTTTTTACCCAGGATAAAAATGTCGCTACTTTTTCCCACCCACTTTCTCTTGCCAGGACAATCTAAAGCGAAGAGCCCAGCTCCACACAGCCGCTGCTCTGACCGAGCCTGCAACCCCCGCATCGGTAACCTGGCCGTGGGCAGAGTGCTCCACACGCAGTCCGTCTGCGGCTCCAACTCTTCGGAGCGCTTCTGCTTCTTTAAACAGACCACCGAGCCCCGCGGCAAGCAGTCCTGCTCCGCGGCTAAATGCGCCCGCTGCAACGCCGCCAAGCCCGCGCAAGCGCACCCTGCCTCGGCTATGAGCGACTCCTCTTTCCGCTACCCGGACACCTGGTGGCAGTCTGCTGAGGGGCTGGAGGAGGAGGCGCTCCGGCTGGACCTGGAGACCAAGTTTCTCTTTACTCATCTGATCCTGGTGTTCCGCTCCCCCCGCCCCGCTGCCATGCTGCTGGAGCGCTCCCAGGACTTTGGACGCACATGGAGAACCCTCAGATATTTTGCCCAGGACTGTGAGAAGATGTTCGGCCTGGCTGAGGGTTTGCCTCCCGAGGGAGACGGAGCAACATGCACGTCTAAATACTCAGGAGCTTTCCCCTGCACCAGAGGAGAGGTGAGGGTCCCTTCAGTATGCAACAGCGGGCCAAAGTACAACACAATAAAACACAACCAGAATACTGAAATTCTGCAGCTGATTTAGGTTATAGTCCTGAAACACAAAACAGGCAAGGGGAAAAAAACATAATGCCTAAAGTTAAAAACTCATTGCTAGATGTTTTCTGTTGGAAGTTTGTGAACCTAAACATTTCTATCAGAATATGAAGAGAAATGTGTGCATAGAGACAGGTATAGTGTAAAGTTTGAATGCAAAAGATTCAATTCTTTGATATTTAGCCTACCTTTCTCACATTTAGCACCAAAATTTACATGTATATATGGCAAATTATTACTTTAAGAAAAAATGATTTCCATTTCAAATGCCATGAAAGTGAGCTAACTGGTAACAAATGCATGCCACACTTTCCACTTTTTAATTAAATCTACATTACTCGCTGCTGTTTCTTCGTCTATCACAGAAAATCCTAATAAAGCATGTCCAAATGTGAAAAAAAACTTGGGGTGATAAAAACTCTTTTGCAAGAAACTGTCCATCCATATTAGCTTAGGGAATTTAGGAAGTTAAAGATACTGAGGTTAATGAGAGGAAAGGGAGATCTTAAAGAGAAAGAAAATAAAATCATATCACAGGGATGTGAGTGTCCACTTGAAAACCTCCTGTTATCCTGAACCAGTAACAGCAGTCGCCATCTGCTGCTCTCCATTTATTTCCAGAATGTCCTTCCAGACGGGTTCCTCTTTCTAAAGCCTCCCGCTGCTCCGACATGCACATCTATGAAGTCAGGGTCCAGCTTTTTATTTTATTATTAAGGAGAATAGAGACCTGCAGAACCTTTCCAGGGCTCTGAGCCACAAAAATGTCTGATTCACAAGCAGGACACAGATGGCTACAGAGGGAAGAAATGACCTCTTTTTTGTTTTTCTCAGAAGAACTATTGAGCTCATAGGTTTTTAGTTCATAATCAGCTTGCTTTGTAATCTTTGCTCTGCAGCTTTTTGACAGACAAGTTTGAAGTCACTGAACCTTTTTGTGTATAGCACGCAACAAACCCATAATGTTTTTTCTAATCAGCAGATTTACATGCTGTTTAATGGAGCTTCTGTTAAATTTTCAATCACTGTAAGAGACACAATCTCTGTTTTTGTCACACCTATTTTAAAGTTTTCTTTAGATCGTTTTTACAAGTCTGGTTTTCGTCTTGCCCTGTCCTTTGCTCTTCAGGTAATCTACCGAGCCTTGCACCCTTGGCGCTCGGTGGATCCCTACGGACTAGCTGCCCAGAACCAGCTCACCGTCACCAACCTCAGAGTTCGTCTCCTGCAGAGACAGCAGTGCCCGTGCCAGACCAAACATCCTGGAGCTGCCTCTCTCCCGACGGACCACTACGCTATCTATGATTTTGTTGTCAAAGGCAGCTGCCTTTGTAACGGACACGCTGACCACTGCGTGCCAGCCGGAGGCTATCAACCCGGCCCGGAAAAGGCCAGCAGTGTGGTGAGTTTCCATGTAGTGAAGACGGACTCCGACTCTTTACGTGCTGCCTGAGCTGAGAGATGAAGTGAAGACTTGACGTCGAGCCGTTGTTCTACCTGCCATTACAGGGTCTTGACGATGTGGAAATCTCCATTATAGTATTGAGCCTAAGACTTTAACGACCTTTAATCTTAGGTGTTTCATTCTCTGCAGCCTGCTGGTTTATTGGCAAGGAACTTAAAGGAGTTTAGATGTGCTACGCTGCCTTTTTACTCTGTAAACAAAGCTGGTGTGCAAATGTTGCAATGCTACTGCAGGAGGGCGGCGGCTCTAAACTCTAATGCAAGGATTACTGAAGCAGGCGCACATGCAGTCCCGCTTCCAAAAGCCTTAAAATCATTTCCTGTCTTTTGTCATATTGGCAGGTCCACGGCAAATGCGTCTGCAGACACAACACGGCCGGCGACCACTGCGAGCGCTGCGCCCCTCTCTACAATGACCTGCCGTGGCAGGCGGCCAACGGCATCATGGGTACACCACACGAATGCCAGAGTGAGTGATGGAGCTAGAAAGTCAAAAGCAGATCGGGAGCCTCTGCATGTCGAATTGGGCGTCGTAAATCACGTGGGAGCCTTCAGCCACTGATTGCGTCACGAAAGCGTTGGTACAACATGAACTTGTTCATGGTTTGTTGCATCAAAAGCCGTAAGCGTAGATGTGTTATATTAACACGAAATGCTAAGAGAGTGCTGTGTATTTGTGAAGTGAAGCGAAAATGATACGTGGATTTTAAAATATTTCAAAAATAGAAAGTCTTTAAGGCGTGGTTTGCAATTTTATTCAGCTCTAATTGATCAGTATTTGTGTTTTTCAATCCAGCCAGAATTAGTCTTTTGGAATATTTTTCTACTGGCTTTCCACATTTACAGACTAGAATTATTGGTTTCTTCTCGGTAAATTTGTCCTCTTAAGGTTCTCCAACAGATTATCAATTAGATTTATATCTGGACTTTAACTAGACCGTTCTAGTACATGTCTTTATTGAAACTACTTCAGGTTTTCATATTTAGGGACATTTTGCTGATCAAAGGATAACCTTTGACCCAATTTCAAATCATTTGAAGCCTCTATCACAGGGGTGTCAAACTCATTTTTGTTTAGGACCCCGGACGCTCTTAAAGGGCCGGTTGTTCCAGAATGTAGTGATAAAACCTGTTTACAAACTTCACAATGATGAATAACTTTGTGTTTCTCAAGCACATAAAATGATAATAAAATGCACTGAGGTTGCATTTTACTGAGGCAAAAAGTGAAAAAAGTTTCTGTTGCAAGTTGACCGCCATGTTTTTATTGAACTGTGCGTTTCTGATCGAACGCAGAATGCAAGTGCAACGGCCATGCCAGGAGCTGCCACTTCGACCGGGGACTGTGGCTAGCGACGGGACGGCGGAGAGGAGGCGTGTGCGACCACTGTCTCCACAACACCGAGGGCCGTCACTGTCAAAACTGCAGGAGGGGCTTCTACAGAGACCCCAGCCGTCCCAAAACCGCACCAGACTCCTGCAAACGTAAGAGAATGTGACGTGAACCTGTCCAGACCGGACAGGTCTTCCTTTGGCCTCGCACCATAAATGAACGGCAGCAGAAAAGCCTAATTAAGAGGCTGATTTCCCTGATGGCCTCCAGATTAAAGCACGCCGATCTCTCCGATAAGAGCATGTGCATCCGTCGCTGCTTTATCAGTAATGTGACAGGATGACCCCTTCCTTATCTTAAGCTGTGATATCCGTCGTCCCTCCTGAGCCAACCGCGTCACCGCTTGGGAATGTGACTGCAACGTCCGACAGCAGAGGAATTTCTCATGGTCCTTCTGAGCACATTTTTCCCATTCTTACTTCGCCGCCCCCTCCAAAGGAATGCTGCTGCATCTGTTTAGGAACAAACATGCCATTTTTGGAAAGGACATTTGTCACAAATTTAGGAGATTGGAAAACAAGTGGAACAAGCGGACTGTGATTCTCGTGAAGCTGGTTTTCGTTGAAACCATGTTGATCATTCTTCCAGGTTGCTGCTGAAGCAGTCAGTGACTCACCTGCAGTAGACAAAAGTCAGAATGATCCCAGTTTGGAGAATTGAGGAGGAATCAGTTTAATCGCTTCTCGGTGCAGCGTCCACCGTATCAAAACGCTGAAACTCCAATCTTTTCTAAGTGGATTTTCATTGTTTTCCCCACATTACTAGTTTATAAAAAATTTCCCCCACTACACAGTAACTGTGTAGTGGGGAAATCATGCTAATTGCCGGTCATTCTTGCACGAATGCTGCGCTGGAAAAACCACCTTTTCAAAAACTAAACATTTTACTATGTTAAAAATGTTACAAACTAAAAAAATATCGATCTGTTTCAGAGTTAAATAAAAGAAAAGAAAAACATTGTAGAGGATCCAACTAAAGTCATCTGTCTAATCCGAAGCTTTAAATGATGTAGTTGATTCTAAAAGCTATTTTGTATTTTCTCAGGTTGTCTTTGCTATTAAAGCTCCACATCGTAACTCTGTATTCAAATTTATTGATATTTATTGGTGCTTTCACTGAACAAATAGTGGTGAAAATAGTAAAACTATCAATCCCGACGATGTGGACAGTTTTGTTGGGTTTTGCACATCATTATTTGGAATTTAGCGATAGATCAAAAAATCTCATCATAAGAAATTTATCACGATAAGGGAGAAACGATATGACAAATGCCCCTACCATGACGTAATTCTCATTGTACTCTGTGCCAGAGTTGCAAACATTTCAGACATATTAACCTGCACTTGTCTTGTTCTTTGCCTGTCTGCTTCACAGCCTGCTCCTGCCACCCTGTTGGCTCGGTGCCCTCAGCCGGTGGCACCATCTGTGGCCCCAGCACCAGGGAATGCACTTGTAAGCCTGGTGTGGGAGGCCCCCACTGTGACAAGTGCATAATGGGATACTGGGGGCTTCACGAGTATGGCTGCCGTCCATGTGACTGCACGGGAGACTGCGACCCCTACACCGGTGACTGCGTCTCTGGGTGAGAGCCTAAACGTATTAATCAGTATAAATAAATTAAGCTAGGGCAATACATTACTGTGAAGGGATATATATATATATATAATTTTTTTTTTTTTTTTTTTTCTGTATTAACTCTGAATAGTGTTGCGTCTAATTGGCTTTTACCTCTGCTGTGCAGCGGAGATGCTGAGGTCCTCTATGCAGCTGCTGGAAACCCAGGAAACACCAGCAACGATAGAGAGACAGCGCTATCAAGAGCAAAGGAGCTTTTCTCTGCACTGCACCACTCTGGTGAGGAACCAGTCACCTGTTTCCATCCAGAAATCAGTTGAAGAAAGTCCCCTTCAATATTGATCATGGTGTGATATTTTGTGCTGCAGAGAAATGTGAATGTGTCGAAGGTACCCTGGGCAGCCCTAAATGGTTCTGCGCAGCTAAGTTTGACTATGGTAAGCAGAAATCTGTGATTATTCAGAACTGTGTAAGACAGCCATTACACAGAGGGCAGGCAACCGTATAATCCAGACGTAATTAAAAAGATGAGGCGTTACATGTTGGCAGTGTTGATATTATTAAACTAAATGTACATAGATTAAAAAAAACAGAAGCATAAACTTTGGATGCCTAACCTGTTTTATTCATATGTTTTTCAATGAAATGCTCTGGTGTAAAAAAAAAAAAAAGTCTTTGTAGCCATACCTCACTGAAAATAAATTAGAATATTATTAAAAACCCTGTTTATTTTAGGAACCTTATCATCAACTGAAACACATTATGTAGATTAATTTTTAAGAGTGACATTTAAACCTAGAATACAGATCAGATCGATAAGAAAGCTTTTCTTTTTTTTTAAAGTATGTTTAATGCCTATTTTATTTTCAAAAAGTACTTTTAATCTGACAAATGAGGCTCATTGGGCCGAATATTCAGATTTATTGAATATGACTGTATTTAGAGGACTAAATATTGTTTGAAACTAGAAAAAAAAGTTGTTTTTCAGGCACAAAAGAACTGAAACAGGACAATGTGGGATTAATTATTTGCTGCTTATTGAAACTCAGGGAAGTTTGAAGTGAACTCTCACCCACAGTACCGGTACAGTGACATCATTTCACTCTGATGTGTTGTTTGTGAGCATAAAGTTAATCAGACAGGAAAATGAGTTGTTTCATTCTGGTTTTTACTTTTAAGTGTCCTAAAATATCTGATGGCATCCCAAAACGACTTAACCCAAAAGAAACAATCCAGATGTTGTTTACCATAGAAGTCTGTATAAATGAAATTAGTCTCAACTAAAAATAATTGCCTGTATAAAGAAAAAAAACTCCCACCGATAAATACTGATATGTTTCACAGGCAGATATCAGCAGGACTTTAATAAAGTTCCTAACAGATTTTTTTTAAATCTACTGTTTGTGCTGCAGTTCTGGTGGTGAAGGTGATGTCTGCTCATGATAAAGGCTCTCATGCCGAGGTGGAGGCAAAGATTAAAAAGGTTTTGCAGCAGAACCCGGAGATGAAGATCCAGCACGGAAACGTCACACTTTATCCCGAGTCTTGGACTGTCCGAGGCTGTACGTGTCCAATCCTCAATCCAGGTTGGCGCCGGCGTTTACGTCCATTCAGCAGCGTCACGAATGCCATAATAACTCAGAACTTTTTAATGATTTAATGACCCAGTTTTTAGTCATGGCCCACACTTTTTCAACAGGAATAAAGTCAAAGCATTGGGAAGGCCATCCTGTAAGATTAACTTCAGTCTTCCGAAACCAGTTTTGTTGTGTATTTGGAGACATTGGGGCAGCCGATTGTGTCTAAATCCAAACCATCCGACCCAAACTGGGCCCAAAATATCAGCTTCATATGAAAGAAAAATTGTTATAATGTTTAAGAAAACACCAAGAAGAAGGAAAGCTCAAGCTGCAGCAGTAGTTGCTTAACACTTGTTTCTTTAAATGATGGCTTTCCCCTGCTGGTGCTCGTTTGTATCGTTTACGTATCTGGATAATTGATCGTTTCTGACATTTTTGTCCTCCTCCCTAGGAGACGAATACATCGTGGCTGGCCATAAGAACTGGAAAACTGGCCGGCTCATGGTGAACACCAGGAGTTTTGTTAAACCATGGAAGTTGAGCCTGGGACGCAAACTCCTTCACATTATCAGAAAAGACTGTGGGCGCAGGTAAAACGCTGCCCAGGTCAACAAACGGATGCTTTGTTGATCCGTCTGAATGTTGGACCAAAATCTGGTCCAACAATCTTCAGAGAGACTCTGTTTTGTTTGGATGCTGAAGTGAGCGACTCTTATCTCCTCTACTGAGGAGCTTATAGGACAGAAAAAGTATAAAAGACTTATGATCTTTTTTTTCAGATTGTTTTTAAACTACATACAGAGTTATATTGTGTCTCCTTGCCAAAAACTGCAAAAAGTTTTTATTGTCCTGTTCCAGTTATTTTATCGATAAGTACTTGAACATTTTCTAAGTCAGTTTTTACAATTATTTTTTATCTCGGATATTAATAAATTATGACAAGTTGACATTAACGTGTGTGTGTGTGACTCCTTGGTAGAAAAACCTCTCTGCTCTGTAATATCGCCAAAAAAGACATCATTATTTTTTGCCTAACTCATCTTTTGGCTAAGATGGTTGTGACTTTTTTTGCCATTACATTAGGAAGGTGACGATATGCTAATTTAGCCTTTCATCCAGTTCAGTTGAACACAGATTCTTCAGCCAACCAATTACTTATTATCAGGATGTTCTCTCTCTCTCTCCCTCTCTCCCTCTTTCCCTCTCTCTCTCTTATGAAACATCCTCTTTCGTCTGAGAGCCCAGTTTGATCATAAGCCCATATTTGTGTTTGTAGACGTCCGCTCAACATGTGTCTTTTTCTGGCTGTGCTTCAGAAACGGAGTAAAAAGGAGATTTTTGGATGTTCTTTCTCCTAGGAGAGAAACAAACAGCCCACAGAGATGCAAAGAATTCCTCAGAAATGAACTCATCAGTCATTAACCCAAAGACGTCCACAAAAAACAACAAAAAATAGGGTAAATGTTCTTTTAAAGTAAGAAAGTATCATTCAAGAGTGCTTTTATTCCAAGTATGTCCTTTTTTTTATGTTCCATAATCTATGTTTTCTTTCCTTCATATGTCATCTTTTTATTTGTTTGTTCACAATTGTGAAGGACGGATATTCAGAATATGCGTTTACTTCACATGTAGCTCATTACTGCCCTCTTTTGGTTAGGAGATGACAAAACACTTCACAATTCTTTAAGCGGCATTTTAGTAAACTTTAGGAACACTAAGTAAAAAAAATGCAACCAAAAGGAAGAAAAATAACTAAATAGTTAGCTGAAAGTATAATAAGAAATCCTTTTATTTATTTTTTTCGGGTTGCAGCTTCTGTTGTGCCAAACATGTAAAACAAATAGAATAGGAATGGATAGACATGCATTAAATAAATACATTGGCCTACATTTATATAAATGTGCAAATATACGCATCATTTTATAACATCCGTTTTAATTTATTTGTATTTTTTTCACGATTAATTATTACATTGTGGATTTAATAAATTATTTAAATTTATTAAATGATTTTTTTCATTTATTAAAGATATTTGTTACAATTTTATAAGTGCAATATATATAAATGTTTGACAAATTATTTTCACGCTGGATTGTGGGGCTCTGGGTTCTTGATTCTTTTAAATGTGGTTAAATGTAGATTAAAATGTTTAAATTCAGTGTTGCATCACTAAACAGCTCAATTTCAGCCAGTGCTACCAAATATTTTTGGTGTTTTGTGTTTTTTTGGTCAGCCACCCTTCAAAAGTCCTTGAAAACATAAAAGTTATAAATCAATTCACTGCAATAATTATTTTATCCCCAATTCAAACAGGACAGAGAACTTGGTGAGAAAACTCTGGGTAACAGTAAGAGGTTTCTTACAGTAATGACTTACTGATTTTGCCACATTTCTTAGATTTTTTTTTTTTTAAATCTGAACAGCCGTCAGTGCAGCACAGTGATATGAATGCAGGGTTTTATAATGTCTACAAACCAAAATACAGGCACAGCCACTAGTTCCAGATTTATAACAATTTATTTTTTTATTTATTTTAGAAAAAATGCATCAAATGAAAACAAAGCAGCAGAATATTAGGATACAAATATAGCAGTTTTTTTTTTCTTCCTCAACATGACAGTAAAGCTGGATGTGTTTTCTGGACAGCTGCTTATCTAATCAATGTTTCTTTTCTTTATTTTTTTGGTTGCATAAAGTAGTTTTGCATATCTTTTAAAGACAGCACTTTTAGCTACGCCTGCCCTGCTACATTCATTAAAGATACACCCTTTTTTTTCCTGCTGGCTTGATCTTTAGAAGAAAACCAAAATTGCTAGTAAGTTTCCTTCGTTTTACGAGGTTTTTGCTTTGCTACAGTTAGTGTGATGCAGAAGTTCCACTTGAACTTTTTCACATCACCGCCACAGACTTCAATCTACTTATTGGGATTTCATGTGATAGACCAACACAAGGTAAGCTGAAGGAAAAATGATGCATGGCTTTAAAGTTGTTTTTTTGTTGTTGTTTTTTTCAAAAATAAAATGAAAAAAAGATTGTGGCATACTTTTGTATTTGTCCCTCTTTACTCTAAAACCCCAAAATAAAGTCAAGTGCAAATGTTTTCCCAAAGTATTGAATAAAGTTCCGTCCAATTTAATATCAGGAACAAATGAGTGGCAAGAACAAGCTGTGAGACTGAGTGTGTAAAGTCCTTCAATCAAAGATGTGACTCTGGAGGAGCTGCAGAGCTCCATAGCTCATATGGGAAAATATGTTGATGGTGGCCGATTATTAGTTGAACACCAGCAGTACAATATATGTAAAGCCAGAGCTGCAATTTTGATCAACGCTTACCCCCCATACTAGAATGGTCAGATTATTTAATTGTGGCCAGGCTTGAAATGTAATGTTCACAGACATTATCCATCCAGTCTGACTGAACCTGAGCTAATCGGCAAAGCAAAATGGGCAAAAAATGTTATTCTGTAGTCGTGCAAAGCCAGCAGAGCCACACTTGGAGCTGCAATTGCCGCAAAAAGATGGTTCAATAACTGAAGAAAAAAAAAAAGAAAAAAAACGCCGCTCTTTTCTTTTCAGATGTTTATTTGGCAAACATTCCTGTTCACCAAATCGATGAAGTTTGTGGTTGTAACACAACAAACCGCGAACGAGTTCGAAAGACATGAATACTTTTGCGAGACGCTGCACCTAAACGGGCTGGAGCTGTGGAAAGTTTGGGGCAGAGGGATGTTGCATAACTGCTGTCAGTCTGGAGACGTTGGGCGTCGCTCAGCTGCCATGCTCCTCCGGGTTTCGCCTGAGGGTCTCAATAGCCGCATGCCTTAATAGTCGTCTCCTCGGCTCACTACCTCCTTGCAGGTGGGCCTGAGGAGGATGGTGTGCTCGTACTGGGCGGTGTAGCTGCCCTTGATGTCGCACAGAGGCGGGTACGGGTCTATGATGCCGAGGTCGCACAGGTTCTTCAGCGCCATCAGGTACTTGCTCTCACCCAGGCGGTCCAGCCAGCGGCGGCAGAAAGCCAGCGTGCCGAAGTTCTCGTTGATCACGTTCAGCAGGTGTTTAGCCCTTGGTAGTCTGAAAAACAATTGAAAGTGTTGTGACATTTAAAACCACGGGTAAAATACAGGAAAAAAAAAAAAAAATGAACCATTTGAGAAGGTTAAACGCGAAGGTTGAACCTGATCGGCACGTGTCCAACGTTGAAGTTCTTCATGTAGTGAGAGCACTCCATGTCGTCGTGGACGGCGCCTCGTCCGGTGCTGCCGAACGTCTCAATGGCGTAGGCTTCACCTTCCTGAAAGGCAGCGAGAGAGGCACTCATTACCCTGCTGACACGACGTGAAAAATTGCCATGAAAACTTTAAAAAAAAAAGGGCAGGAACGAGAGGACGCAGGAACCGCAGAAAAACGGGGGGCTGAATGACAGAGTAAATTTGACTGAAACCTCCAGTTGTCAGAGCTGCTGATTTATTCACGTGAGGTGCAATAAGGACGGCAGAGACCCCTGGGCTTTGATTGGCTGCGTCTCGGTGACATTTTGTGCCTCCGTCGTCCCGGGGTTGATGTCGGAGTCCCCCCCTCCCCCATCCACCCCCCCGTGGTATTAGCTGATAACGCCGCGCCGCCCTCTGTCGCTGCACCGATAATCAGTCAAAGTGCTCGCAGCCCCGCGGCACGCCCGGCTGCTACTCCACTCTCTGATCACAAAAGCGGGGGTAATGGCCCTGTTACACCGACACACTTCAGCTAAAAATACAATGTGCAAAAGGTGCCACATCAGCATCCGACCCCCCCCCCTCCCCCCCCCACTCCCTGTTCCTCTCCTCCTGCAGCCTTCAGGTAAAAAGCTCGACGCAGCAACTTGCCAATTAAAAACACTTGCTTCTGTCCAAATGCAGCTGTTTACTGCAGCTGTGTTTAGAGGAGCCTCGGATTCTTTGTGTGGCAGAACTTGGCCTGTGTGCGGACTGTTGGGTTTTTCTGCGATACGCCGACACGACGTGGCGCACGGTCGGCGAGCTGGGAGGAAATTCACCCTTAAAAAGAGGAACTGTTGAAATTACAAATTTGAAGAGTTTTAATGCTTTGTAGAAGCATTAAAACTTTGCAACAATTGCAGCGGCAAATCTTGAGTCTATCTGCACATGTGGAGAGTTCATTTTTTTTCCCCAACTCCCCAATTTGATCTCTTCTTATGTTAAAAGGTTGAATAAATAAGTAATACTGAGATTAAATTCTGCATAGGGCTCTACTTAGTCCTCGCGATGTTAGCTGGGCTTGATTTCACTCAAGAATTTCATAGTGATTTGTAAAATAGCCAGAAATCCATGCATTGTTTTTCTTCCACTTTCCCCCAATGGATTAGATTTCAACATTTAAATAAGGGACTCCTTAAATACGAAATGAACAGAAACTTCTTTATCAAATGCTGGTATTTACTGGCATGTAGCAGGCTAAACGCTGTCCTTTTGTCAGTGCCAAAGGCAGTTTTCGACGAGAGTGAATCCTTTGGCAAGCCGTTCGATTAGAGATGTAAGATTAAAGTGCTGATGATGAGCGCGACTGCGGAGCAACAAAGTGGAGCGCCTCCCCCACACCTTTTTGTAGCACCAACCAGCCGAATCTTCATCCAATTACACTTAAAAATTAAAAAGGTTTATTTACAAGGTCAAACACCCAAAAAGTGCCTCATTTCAGCTGCTACAGCAGCAGCAGCAGCGTTTGGCTTCTTATGCGGCAGAGTTTAGGAACAAACACTTTTGCCAAAGACTTAATTTGAGTGCAAACCTCCATCCTGGTCGCCTCGCCACCTTTTACGATGGGAACAGTCTTCCCTGAGTGTATCCTGTACTGTCCAATCGAATGGCCGTTCAGGTTTCTGACTGGCTTCACTGCAGAGGAAACAAACAAACAAACAAAAAAAGCTTTCATTCACCCGTGCGTTCGCACCAGAGGCCGGCCGGGTCAGACAACGCAAAACGTGAGCCTCCTTTTTCACCTTGATACGTTTTTCCATCTATCTCAACTTCGTAAGACTCCATGACCTCCTGGATGGTCTCGCCGACGTCGCACAGGCGCACGTCGATTCCTGCACACTGGGACAGATCCAGAACTCCGGGTCAGCTGATATGTGCGTGAAATATATTTACTCTTACGACTGAAGGGTTTGTTTCATTTTAACCTCACGTAACGAGTTGAAGATAATAATTTTGGGTTTGCATAGCCATGATGAAATCATTCAGAATAGCTTCTCCTGTTGGATTTAAAAGCTGATTTGATACGTTTGAAAATGTAACCCTTATCATGAACCGAGAGAAACTATTAAACGTTTCAGTTCTTAGCTCCGAAATAGAAAGTTTGTATCATTTTTTTAAGTCTTCCTTCTTCTGCTGTCATTCCACAAGGCTCTGCTCTTGGACCTCTCCTTTTCTGTTAGAGTAAGTGTCAAAAATGAAACCTGTCCTTTCCCAAAACCAACCAGGAGACGATAATATGCGTTATTCTGCCACCTCTCACTTGGATGGCTGCAGTGCTGCCCTCCCAGTTAAAAGCACGGCTTCCACTGCAGTAAAACACAGTCGATTGATTTTTAACTGGAAGCTCTCACCAACTTCGGCTTCCTGTTAAAAAAAAAATCTTCTTGTTTGTGTCCGTTTCTCCCTCTGAGCTGCTCCACTGATATGAAGCGTCTCGTTCCAACAAGTGGGCCAGATGCTTTAAATGATCCCAGACATATAAGTCGAGACGTAGCAATGTGTTTCTGCATGAACTGATCCTCTAATGCTGTGCAGCACTGTGGCCAGCTTTATTACTGCTTAAAATGTTTTACAAATAAAGTGGCATAATGTGACAGGGGACTAAGGTAACAAAGGTCCCTTTTATTCCAGTTTCTTTCAAACAATAATTACTTTTAAGGCGTTATTCGTACAAATGTCCCAACGCTACCTTCTGCTCACAAACAGAAGGACATGCCCCATTTACCCCCTGTGAATTACGCCGTTTGCATACAGAGCATTTTTCAGTTACATTTGCTCATATTTACCCAGCGACGTTTTTCCTCTGAATCAGCCTTTTGAAGCACGTTGTCAAGAGCACCGTGGCATTACGCTGGAGGTTAAATCGCAAACGAGCTCTATTTGGTTAAGTAAGAAGGTTTTTGTGACTATGCCTGGAAGACGGGAACCATAGACTCTCATTAATTTAATTTATTGTATCTAAATTGTGTATCTTATTATAAAAGTGATAAAAAAAAAAAAAAAAAGCTGGGGAGGAAAAAAAATGGCGTTACCCTGATGCCGGTGTTTGTCGCATCCCTCACAGCCTCCAGCAGTCTGTCGTACTTTGGATTGAAAGTGACGGTGAATGCGCAGTCTATTATTCGACCTGAAAGATGAAACGATTCAAAAGTTTGTTCTCACATCGCATGAAATGGTCACTTTGCTAAAATGTCAACATATGCTATTCTTTTCCTATTTTGTCCTCCATGTAGATTAGAATTTGTGGAGTGGGAAGAACAATTTGCATAATTACACTTAAAAAAAATAAAAATAAAGTAAATAAAAAGCTTAAAAGTGTGGCACGACTTCAGTCAATACCTTGCAGAGCCTGTCTGACCTTTCACCTTTCTCTGTAAGTGTTTCGGACCAGCCGTTTCCGCCAGCTGTGCACATCTGTAAGCTGTAACATTTTCCCCATTTTGCTTCGCTAAATACCTCTATGTTAGAATGGAGAGCCTATGTTTCAATTTATTTTAGGTCTGGACTTTGACTAGACCCTTTCAACACATGAATAAGGTTTTTATCCAAACCATGTGACGCTGGCTTTATGTCTATGATGATTATCCAGCTGAAAGGTGAACCTCCACCTGGTTGCAAGCCTTTTGTAGCCTCTGACATTCAGATCTTCACTCAACAGTGGATTTCTTGTTGCCTCTTTCAAACAATAATTACTTTAAAGGTGTAATTCGTAAAAAAAAAAAAAAGTCTCAACATTACCTTCTGTTCACATGTAGAAGAACATGTTTCATTTACCTCCATGTCAAACTTTTAAAAATTTTTTTGTATGTATAAACTTGTATCATTTTCCTGCCGCCTTGCAATCATATATTTTGTGTTGATGTATCAATTAAAATGTGGCGCTAGTGCTACAAAATGCTTTGGGTACAAACGACTAAAACTCACGGTAGTTAATCACAAAAGCTGCTTCTCACCGGAGTGAAACACTGAAGCCATTCCTCTTCTCTCACTGAGGATGAAACACACTGGCGTAGCTCGGAAGAGAGCGCCTACCGTTGATGTGCGTGCCAAAGTCGATCTTGCAGACGTCGTCGTAGCGCAGCACGGTCGGGTCTCCGGCGTTGGGGGTGTAGTGGGCAGCGCAGTGGTTGATGGAGCAGCCCGTCGGAAACGCCAGGCCGGCACTCAGCCCGTCCTCCTTGATGAGCCTCCTGGAGCAATCCTCCAGCTTCTCGCTGCCACAAACAGAGAGCAGCAAAAGACGGACGGTGAAGGACGAAGGACACGAACAGGCTTCGAAGAAAGCTCTGCGGCTCGTTTCTAACCAGATATCGATCATGGCCATCCCTGGTTCTATCCAGCTCCTGACGTAGGAGCGCACCTGTCGGTGGGCCTCGGCCGCCTGCCTGAAGTCGCTCCACATCTCCTCGTTGGCTCGGTCCATCGCCCGCTTCTCCTCGCTGGTGGTCCGCCACGCGGCGCTACGCCTAGGGGGGGTTATGCTGTACTTATCATTTGCTGTCAAAGAGCAAAAGACACACTTTTGCAGATAGACATATTCAAGGTTCATGTGGGGACCTAAATAAAGAGAGAAAAAAAAAAAAGGCACTGCAGGAGACTTCTGGCCAAGTGTGGAGGTCACACACCCGTCTTTCGATGGGGGGTATTCACACTCCTCTCCCTTTGGAAAGTCCCCGTTGGGATAGAGCTCACAAATAGGTACTGAGGGAGGGTCAGTCTGTCCCTTCGCTGTGGCCCAGATAGAGGAAAGTAGAAATGCAGGAAAGAAGAAGGATACAGGGCAGGAAAACAAGTTAATGACACTTCAGGACACAAATCCTACTGTTAGAGGACGGCGTCTCTTATATTGCTTATTGTTGTGGCATGCATGCTAAATGCACATTTTGTCACTTTAATTGGGATTTGTGTGATGTACCAACATATAATAGTGTAAAATCATGAAGTGAAAGGAAGGTGGCCTGTGGTTTTCAACATTGTTTTTTTTTGCTAAATAATTTTCTTAAGGGTTTGCTTTGTGTCGGTGTTCAGAGCCCTGAGTAGATCTGCCTTTCTCTCTGACATAATTTTCTCCTCTAGATGCTTAAACGTTTCCCGATTCTTCTTTGCAAACAGACTTAACCCCAGGTAGGAAACAGAGCTCTGCAAACGTCAGTTTTCAAGTTCTTGCCACAGATTCTCAATTCGGCTTAGGTCTGGACTTTAACTGGGCCGTTCTATGAACATGGTTTCATTTTAAGCTTGCTGAGGCTCGCTGGAAGGTGACCCTTCGCCCCAGTATTTAACTGTTTTCCAGCCTTTTTTTCTTCTTCTTCTGTTTATTTCCATCTATCTTGACCAACTTCCCTGTCCCTGCATTCCCCCAGCACAATGCTGCCACCGCCGTGTCAAAAGCTTTCAAATAACTTCATTTTATTTGCCAGTATCAAAGTAAAGAGGGCTGATTAAACTTTCTACATTTATATTTACAGTGAATGTTGCCAACCACACATCCTTTCCCTTCCACTTCACAGCTGTACACAATTATGTTTTTGGACTGCAATACAAACTAAAGCTTAAGTAAAGAATTACATTAAAAAATTTTAGTTGTCACATGACAAAATGCGGATAGGTTTTGAGTGTTTGAGTAAGTTTGTCGACCGGTTGGTTGTAGACTGATTCATTTTGCAGCACCTTACCTCCTTTCTTCTTCTTCTTCCTCTTCTTTTTGACAGCTGAGTTTTCCCCTTCATCGCCATCTGTTGAAGGCACCATTAGTTTGCGACACAACTATTAAAGCGAGGAAATATTATTGATGCCCCCCCCCGCTACCCCCTCAACCCCCTCCATGCAGGCCCATTTCCGCTCAGATATCAAACATCGCGCTGCAGACGAGGGCGGATGAGTCTCGCAGTGGCACTTCTACTACACTTTGAGCTCCAGCAGCACCACTGCTGCAGGTGAGGATGACTGTGGGAGATGAAGGCGATACCTTCCTCCGCATCCTCGGGCCTCTCCTTCTCCTCCAAGGTTTGCCGCTCCAGCTGCACTGCCACTTCGCCGACACCTCCGGCTTCTCCAGAGTCTCCCTCGGCTTCGTTTGTCCCTGCTGCAAAGTCACATACTGTTGTGCATCCATGTGCACACACATACACACACACACACACACACACGCACACACACAGGGTTGATTATTTGTGGTTCATCCCAAGAAAGTGTATCGGCTATGTTCTGAACTTGGCAGAGCTTGTGAATAATTCCTTCACTACACCTCAGTCTTTATCCTCAAGGGCATATGTATCTTGCAGCATTATGACATTAAGTGCTGTGGTATAAACATGGCTTATATATAATGCAGCAAAAGCACCTCAGCCTTTTTCTTTTTTTTTTTTTTAAAGGATTTGGTGCTTCATTCTTATAAATAAGTAGCCATAATGTGGTGACTTCTTTTCTTTTCTTTCTTGCATAATCTTCCTGCATTGAACTGTTGCTGCTCCCATTAAATGAAATCAAACTAAATATGAAATCCCCTCGCTTTATGCTTGCAGGACAACTTTGAAGCATTTTCTAAAAATCATTCTTTTTTTTTTCAAACTGATTTGCAGCCTAAACGAAGAAGAAAAAAAAGAAAGAAAAATTCTCTCTGACAGGTTGGAAACTCTCCTGTGTTTTACGCTCTTTTAGCCAGAGAGAAATAGAGAAGGGGGGCACATTTGCGCGCTGCAATCCCCCCCCCCCCAAAAAAAAATCCCAACCCGCAACCCCGAAGATTACCAAAGTGATGCGCCTCACCTGGCCCGCTCGTCCGGCTCCTCTTCTTCTTCCTTCTCTTTTTCTTCACCGCTTCGCCGGCGTCCGCGTCCTCTCTTTCTTCGTCGTTCAAGTCGTCCCCATTGAGAAGTTGAGGCTCCACTTCGCGCTGTGGCTCCGGCTCCGCCATGATCAACGACTGAGAGAGGCGAAGTGACGCATAGTAAGGCTGCTGGGAGCCTCCAAGTGGTCAAAGCGGATAAAAAAAAAAAAAAGTCACCGGACAGTAATGACTTATTAACGACACCCTCACCTGGTGAGAATAGAGGGAGGAGATGCGTGTTTGTAGCTACCAATAAGAAAATTGCGGGGTTTTTTTTATTTGTTTGTTTTTTTAGCTTTTACAAAACAATATTTTGGGTCAAAACTGTAGTAGGTTTGCAACCAGAGCCGGCCACAGGCATAAGTGAACCACGCTGCTATTTCAGAACTGTTTCTTCCAGACTTGCCTTTAAGGGGTTAAAACCCAATGCAAATATATATTTATATTATTTTTTACTCCATTATTATTATTATTATTATTATTATTATTATTATTATTATTATTATTATTTTCAATGAATGTGTGTTGGGGGGAACTTTATATATAGCTTAGGGGGTCAAATTAGGTGAGTTGCATTAATAGTTTAGGGTCTTTATGAGGATAAACAATATTCAAATATTTTAAAATTATGAAGTTATAGTTGATTTCTTTGGGAACAACATGGAGTTATTGGCTAGGAGGCATATTTAACCTTCCATGCATCAAATCGTTTCTGCTTATGTTATAGAACTACCTGTCAATTTATTGTAATTTGGATTAGTAAAATACATTTTCCTTGATGGATAGGGGACCAAAACTGGCTTCGGCCCAGTAGAATCACATCCTTGTAAATCCAGCCCTGTCTGATCCAGTGGGCGAGCGACCGCACACACGTAGAAGCCATAGAAAACTTGTTCAAGGTGCAGATCAGTGTTTATTCTTTTGGGTCTGAACTGGCCCATACTCAGACCTCCATTGATAGATTCTGTCCTCTAAAGCCCAGGAACACTACAGCTGCACATTGGTCATCAAGATTATCCTGGTCAAACTTGTTCAGATTCACATTCCGATCCAGACAACTTTATTCATTCCAACGGGCGATTCATTTATTGTATCTATCTGACACATTGTTTACAAAGACAGTCTGTTGGTTTTGACCTTGTTTTCAGCATTACAGTTCACTCTGTTTCAGATCTTGGCGACACTAGAAAGAGATTTTGACAACTAGTTCAGTATTTTTATTGGAGATTATACGAGAACTCTTTGTTTTATATGGAATGACTATTTGGCATTCACAAGTTTAGTTCATTTGGACCGAGATGACATGAGTTAAACGATAATGTTATGGTCAGCAGAGAATTGGATGGAAGGAACTGATCATCAGGCTTTGCATTTTGCTGAAAGGAATGAGGAACTGCTGACGCGACGTTCACGAATGACTGAATGTCGAAGAGGTTAAACTAACAGCGATGAGAATTTAAATTTTAAACCGAGAAATCGAGAAAAACTGAAAAACATTGACATTAGTAAATAACTACTTTTAAATGTAATTAAAACATATTAACACTCAGTAGACTCATTGTTCCTGCTACTACAGTTCAATCATATGAACTGCATTTATGACATTTTGTGTGAATAACACTGAGTGAGTGAAATCCATAAAGTTCAAACTAAGAAAAAAAAAAGAAAACAGTGACGGGACTTCAGGTCAAACCCTGTTTTGGACCCCAGTTCAACATTAAGCCTGTCCCGGCTCAAATGCTCAGATGTGTGTGTGTGTGTGTGTGTGTGTGTGTGTGTGTGTGTGTGTGTGTGTGTGTGTGTGTGTGTGTTCATGACGGGTGGCATCCCAAAGTTGCACTCATCACTTTCTCTGAGCTTCCAGGCGCGTCAGGGTTTCGGGTTACCTGGCGGTGAACACCTGACTGCCACGGCGGCAGCCCGGCCGGCACGGTTGTTGTTCCGCGGGCCTACAAACGTCTCAGGGCTCTCAACGTTATCGGGGATGATGTTTTTCTGTTTGCACTGTGACAGATACCCTTTCCATCTGATGAATCGATGATGCGTAAACCAGGAGATGTGTGCAGAGGAGTGTGTATCCTAGCAACAAGGTGAGCACAGTAGGAAAGGTCTGTAGATGTTTTTCTTGCTTTTTTGTTTTTACTGAGCGTAACGAGTGCACATGGAATAAAAAAGGGAATTTGTATTTGGTATTCAATATCAGCTTAAAAATGCACTTGGTAATTACAATTATACATATTAACGCAAAGCAAAAACAAATGAAGGTATGCCGTGGGAGACTTCTGTGTCAGGTTGTTTTAATGTAATAAATGATTACTGCTTCATTGGATTTTGTACAAAGAGATCTTATTTCTACTGTATCTTATAAGAATTAACAGAGCAGAGGAAAATGGCCCACCTCACTTTCTGGCTCCCTGGCAACAGAGAGACAGAAAACCAGGCTCTCCGTTGATGAAGTCGATATTACAACCTGGAAATTCGGATTTTAAAACAAGAAATGTCATCTGGTGATCCGACTGGATGGTGTTACAGCTCAGCTTTGTTAGAGCAGAGCTTCAGGTTTCTCCTTTTGTTCTTTTTCTTCTTCAAACTCTGAATAGAGCGGGTCCAGCTTTTGAAGTCCTGCTGACTTCCTGAAACTTGGTGTCTTGTTGCTCTAGGTTTTCCATTGTAGAGGGAAGAAGAGCGGAAAGCTTCCAGTTTGTTGGTCTGGATGGAAATACTTCAGTCACAATCCTTAGCTAATCTTGATTCTTCTCCCAAGGAGGACTCGGCAGACATTTCTATTCGATAAGAATCCTTTACATCCACGAAACGTCCCCAAATGACAGCAGCTGCGAAAAATGTATCATTCCTCATCATTCAAATTTATTTGTCACTGATGACAGAGATCTCTTAAAATGGCACAACTTATCTCATCGAGTGAATAAATGTTGTGGCTGCCAGCGTGTGGCCAAGTGTAAGTTATTATTATAAGCCCTAAACATGAAGCAGTTTGTCTCTCTAAGCTTAGCAAAATGTCTGAAGTAGTTCTTGAGCTGTTTGTCATGACAAGGATTGCAAATAAACTTCTTGTCAGGTCAACATTGTTGGGTTGCAAAGTCATGAAAAAGACAAAGTGGCTATCTGTGCATTTCTCATCTGCTAAGCTAAAGGGAGATTTCACCATTTTTAATTAGTTTGTTCTTCCTTTGGTCATTTCAGGTTCAACACTTTAAATATATGATTGTTTTTTAAACCCGAATTGTTCTACGCTGAGCCAAGAGCCTTTAAGACACGGCTTGATATTCAAGAAACTTTCAGTCTGTTAAAAATAAACATAAATAAGATCATTTTCATTAGCCTGTCTGTTAGCATTTAAGCTACATAGCCTGTATTAAAGTGAGACATGTCGTATATGCTAGTCAAACCAACCCTGAAACATTGTACACTTGATACAAATGACTAAAAACATAGTTTGTGTTTAAGACACATTAAAAATCTGCTGAAATCTTGTTAAATCCAGCTGTGGCTTTTTGCAGATGCTGATTAATAAACTGACAAATATAGCCTATTTTAGTGTCTATTACGTGTTAATGTCATTGATTAATCTGAATAAAAAGTGTTCAAATAGTTGCACCAATTTTATTGCTTAAGTTCGGGTTGTTTCCTCCAGATGTTGGGTTCTGCTGGCGCGCGGGCGATCAGACCTGGTCCCGTGTTTTTCTTTGACCAGGTGGGCTTCCGTACATTCACTCTGCAGACTGTGTTTTTAAACGAAATCAACCCACATCCACTGTTTACCTCCCTACAGCCAACAAGGCGAAATCGGATTGAAGGCAACATTTTAAATTTCATGATAAGAAGTGCGGGACCACAGCCGGAAGACGCACCGCTAAGGTGGTAAGATCCTTCCCGTTAAGTTTTACTGCTGAGCTGTGCATCTAACACAACAACCCATTTCCTCACAGTCAGCAAGAGGGGGACCCAAAAGGTGAAAGTAACAATTTAAGCAGCCAGAACCCCTCAGGTAAAGCCTGTGAGGATGAAGAACGTGATCCTTCATCATCATCTGTCAGCGCCGCGCCAAGGGATCCGATGGACGCCTACAGGCGAGCAGCCCCTCATTTATTAAACGACTTGGCTCGTCTCCTTTCACAGCATAAGTGGTCGGAGGAAGGCCGCATCCCCCGCGGCGTTGTCAATATCCTGAATTACTCCTGGCACGATCTGACTGCAGGGGCGGCGTTCCGCTTGAGGAGGCCAGCGGCGATGACAGAGAACCGGAGGAGGGCCAAAGAATCCCCGAAGGCGCAGAAAACACCCCCGGGGGTGTCTGACGGCGCCGGGGAGGAAACAGGAGAGAGGAACTCTGGCGCGGCGAGAAATGCTGGTTCATTTCTCACAAAAGATACAGCAAATCAGAGTGAAAGAAAGGAAAAACGAAGCTCAAAAGGAGGTAAATTTAGCATGAGGTGAATCTACGCCTTAAAGAATTATGTATAAAACATAATAAATAATAATTCAGTTGTCTTGAGCCAGATAAAGTGTGACGTTTGATGACAGAGTAGTGAGAATATATAATAAACAAGACAAAAAAAAATTTCTTTAGAGGCGACACGAAGAATGGTCCAAGAAAGAACAGAAAGATCAAGAATGAGAAGCAAAACAGTGAAAGAAACACTGACGGTGACCACAATAAGTCCCCAAAACACCCATTTTATCACAGAATGTTCAAACTGAGACAAAACAGAATGAGAAAAAAAAATCCAATAAATACAGATGATTAAAATATCATTTTCCTTTAATTATTCAAATTATTTGCAAAAATGCACCTTTTGTAAGTTCCTGAACATGTTACTTTTTATGTGATTAATAGCGAAGTGTCCTTCCAGTATCAGATGGATAAGTAGCCTTTCATTTGATTGAAATAAATTACATATTTTCAATCACAATAAGACATAAACGCATTTTACCAGATAAACAGATTTAGTTCATACCTACCTAATGCTACGGGATCATGTTTGGTCACAATCCAGTTCAAGTCAAACCAGATGAACTATATTCATATTGTCATATTCAGATCTAATTAGACACAGTCAAATGTAAGTCATTGTTGGAACACACTGACACCAGATTCAGTTGATTAATTGGTAAACAGTTTTCTGTTATCAAGACACTGACTTTACAACAATCCCTTCTGCTGAGCAAGCATGTGGCGACAGTGGGGTGGAAGCATTTCCCTCTTAACAAGATGAAACCAGACAAGCATCAAGTATCTTTCGAACCCACATCTTAGATTGTGTTTAAAAGAGAAAGTCATGCTGAAATAAATAGCATCACTAAAATCTGAGTATTTACTCCACAGCCAATTTACAAACTTTTCAGTAAGAGCTTGTGGCTGTAAACGCTCCTGTAGGGCCGCTTTAGTTGCAGCCTTGTGGAAGTGAAGGTGTCGGTTTACCAGATCAGATGTGTGAGTGTAGCACAGAGGCCCTCCTCTCTGTTAATGGACAATGGCGAGGCTATCGAGTTGCTCCTGGCTCATTGACTTACGTGCTCATACAAATCTAACATATGTGAATAAATGACACCGGGCCGCTAGGATGACAAAGCTACTCATTCCCTCTCCGAACTCCACAGCCATCAGGATCTCCGTCTCAGTCTGGAGCTGTGAGGACGCAGGTACGACGTGGCGCTGCAGCGTTGGTGTTATTGACTGCGTCTCTGCTGCACTCAGCAGGATGTGGTGTGTGTCCAGGTGGGGTCGCTCAGCCAGAGCAGCACTGCTGTGACGAGCCTGAGAGCGCGAGAGTGAGCCGGTGGGTGGTGGAGAGACTGAGGGCGGCCCAGAACCCAGAGTGGGTTTTTACTCTCTTCTTCTGCAGCTTCAATAACTGTGTGGCCAGAGAGGGGCTACTGTACTTTATCTTACAAACAGAAGCTAAAGGGAATAGCTGTACTTTGTCACTTTACATTTAGGGTTTTATGTGAAAGACCAACGTAAAGTGCTGCAGAATTTTAAAATTGTGCAGCACTTGGGTATGAATATTTTTACCAAGGCACTGTAGCTAAAACATGATTACGGCCCTAATGTGTAGACATCTGCCTCCACCTGAGCAAGATCCGAGTACAGCTCCTATTCTCCGTCATTATGGTGATGGAGGAGGTGAGCTCACTAATGACAGAAGAAGAAGGACGGCGGTTGCCCCTCTGGTTGACGTTTTGCCCCAGACACCAGAAGTGAAGCTGCAGAGTCCGGTCCAGAGGAAGCTGCACTACCGGATAAACGATGGCTCCTCGTTTATTTAGTATCCTTTACTAATTGTCTTATGTCAGGTGGCGGTCCAAGTAAACACGGTGTAAAATTGTGTCAGAGGAGTTGACCTCTTGACCCTTGACCTTGCTGCCTCAGCTACCCGTCCGGCTGCATGGCGGTGTGCCAGAGTCGCTCCGGTCTGCCTCACGGAGGTTTCTACACCAACGTGTTCAGCGACGGCCAGCGTCCTGCCGTTCTTCTGACCATCACGGCGTTTGGACACGGCGCAGTCACAGACACTGTCAGGTCACTTCAGACCTGCAGTTTATTTATTTTTTGCTTTCTGTTCTTATTAGGCTTTTTTTTCTCTTTACTTTTCAAACTTTTTTATGGCTGCGTTTCTTTGTTCAAGTCTCATAAACATTTCTGGTGATGACGTTTCTGGACTTAATCACTGAATATTCATAATTTGTTTAAAGGTCAGTAATTATTCTCCCAGCTCAGTGTAATAATGTAACAAAGAACGATGTAGGTAGGTAGCAATATTTGTATGACAACAGAAAATATATTTTTAATTTTTTAATTTAAAATTTTTTATTTGTTCTGTTTGTATTTATCAATACAGAAGTAGTACTATAAAGTTTAAAACCTGTTATCGCTCTGACGGCACACTTTGTCGGATTGCTCCTGCAGCTCCACCGTCTCGGCCGTGTGGGATCAGGACGGAGGATTCAGGTTCGACAATTACGGAAACACAACGGAGGAGTGGAGCTGGCCAACATATCGCCCACTGAGGAGAAATATTACGATGCAGGTGGGAATTACCAGCTGCATAAACAAAAGATGTGCAAAGTTGTTGTTTTTTATTTTTCCATGTAAAAACAAAATAACACCATAAGTGATGTAATAACCTTGATGTTATTGAAGCATTCACACAGACGTGTTGTAGAAACGGCAACGGAAATGTTTGAGTTTTGTCTTGAGATTTCTTGATACGTCAAGTAGATTTAGTGGTCGTTGAAAACCGCAAACCGTGAGATTCTGGTCATCAGATTATGAACCGGTTCATCCAGCTTACTGAATATCATTTTGTTGCTCTTCTCTTTGATTCCTGCAGGTCTCAGAGGAGATCTCAGTGAAGCTGCTCAGTGGGAAGTCTGGCCTGCTCAGCTTCAGATGCGAAGAGGAGAGCGTTCGCCTTCCTCTTCGTTTTGCCACTAATGAAAGCCAGATGAAGAAAGTGGTGAGATCATAACTCTCCTGTAGTTACAAAAATAAAAAGGTTCTCCTCTCTAAAATCTGCTTTTCATGCAGCCTTGTTTGCAGACGGAGAACAAATTCAGCTCAGGTGCTGCTCAGGATCTTCGTCTGCCAAAGAAGCAAAAAAGTCCCGCTGGCGTCTCAGAGAACAAAATGAGCCTGAGGAGAACACCTGTGAGGATCTTTTATTCACTGCAGCAGAACCAGAGTGGGGTAGTAGCTATAGTTACGTTTACTCAGTTACTTCAATCACCTTTTGGGAAAAAAATATTATTTTAGCAGTGGCTTTACTCCACTGTACTTTTTACTTTTAACTTTCAACATGAAGTATCTTTTACTTGAGTTAAATTCCTGGACCTGAACAACAAGCTTGTTTTAACCAAACATTCACCACACACAGACACACAGCAGCAGTCGTTAACAAAATTTAACAAGTTTTGTATCGAAAGAAATTTAGTTGGAAATGTATTTATTCATTTTGCCTGATTTTTAAAAAAAAAATTGTTATAATGTTTAAAATATATAGTTTTTTCATCTTTAAGTATTAAAAATGTATGTTTTGATCAGTTGCTCAGTATTTGAGTACCATTTTCATCAAATCCTTTTTTGCTCTAACTTGAGTAATTTCCTGGACTGCCTCTTTTGTACTTTTACCGTAGTAAAAGTTACTTTACTTAATTTTTGGGTACTTTACACACCTCTGATTAGAACGCAGGGATTTTAGATCAAAATCACAGTTTTCTTTATCAATACCTTTGACATGAACATCTCCCTTAAGTGCCTGAATTCAGTTTCTATGGCTGCATTCACCAGGTGGTCAGAGAGGAGGAGCAGCAGGTGAAGCCGTCTGCTCTGTGGAGACGACGAAGAAACGCCATGCGGGAGCTGCAGAGGCTTCAGCAGAGAGTACGGGATGCTGCGGAGGGCTGGCTGGATTACTATCGCGTTGCTGTCGGTAACCACAAACTGAATTCATTCACACATCATCACTACATGACAACGTGGCACAAGGCTGCTGAATGCCAGACGCATTTCATGGTGCAAGGCAGCACGAAATGCGATGCGACACATACGGGTGCCACACGAGACGGGGCGCCAGAAATATGGCGGAATAATTATTTCTAGTCATCGTTTTCAGTACTTGACGGTTGTTTGCGTCTATAATGTGTCTATAATACACTTCACAAAGCATTTCCCTGGTGCAGAAACTGAACGCTGAGCCAATCTGAGCTGGTGGGCTCGGATTGGCCCACCAGCCAAGGAGTAGTTTGCTGAAGCTAAAACGTTCCAGTATCACCTCATCCTGCAAACTCAACATTATTGAATAGTTCCATCAGGATCCTGTTCACGGTCACTCGTGTCACTCGGTGGCTGCGCACGTCAGTGACCTCTCCCTCTCCTTCAGGTATCAAGTGTCCCGACGCGGAGCGACTGCCAGGGGCCCCGCCGCGGGCCCGGCCGAGACGAGCGCCGCAGTCCGCTGCTCTACCCTCCCCGAATTCACCTGAACGCGCAGCGGCTGCGCTGCGGCATGCCGGGAGAGGCAGGAGGGATGAGCTCGGAGAGAGTCACGGAGGACGCCACTCGGCATCAGCAGAGGAACGTCAGGACCGCCTTGTCCAGATGCAGAGGTGCTGACTGATGTACAGAGTTTTCCTGGTGTCCTATTAGCTCATTAATAAATCATCGGGGTGACCTTCGGTAAGATTCGGCCAATAAATATCTAAAAAGTTTTATTTGTTTTTAACCTCACTAACCATCTCATAATTTATCAAAAACCTTAGTGTTTTTTTTTTTGTTTTTATTTAGAGTTAATTAGATATTCAAACACATATGAAGTGAATAGAAAAATATAAAAACCTGTTAGCCCCCTTAATATGATACCCCTAAATTAAATCCAGTGGTTTCCAGAAATAGAGAACAGATTAAAAAAAAAATAATACAAAACTTGATGCAAAAAGGCATGCAAACCTCAACAAACGATCATTTTACAGTTCAAACATGTTTGTTTCCAGGAGACCTATGGAAAGCAGAAAGGAGACTCCAGTCACACAGATTGGACCCCTTCGAATCCATGGCAACATCGAACCAGGGCAAGACCCTCTTTACATAAACTGTTAAAAAAAAGACAATTATTTTTCATGTTTGGTGTTAAATCAGACACAAGTTTCCTGTTTTAGGTCAGGTAGGATTAACGGAAATATCTCCACATGCTCCATCTTAGAAGAATCAGAGAGACATTTCACTGAGATATGAGCTTGTTTTAGGTCAATTGTTCTTTAATACTGATGAAAAAGTATTAGCTATAAGTAATAATCTGCCAGTGGAGCAAGATATTTTAACTAATAAAAATGTCTTGTTAATCTTGTAGATTATTTTACTTATAACTATGGCTTTTTCATCAATATTAAGGAATATTTGTCTCAAAACAAACTTACATCTCTTGCTGAAAAGTTACTTTTAAGTTAATTTTGCACCAGAAACTAGACCAAAAATACTTTGTAAGATTTTGTGTTTTTGTGCGGTTTGGATTTGAGTCGTTACCTGAAAAAAAAAAAAAAAAAAACACGTCTACGGGTGTGTTTCTGGTTTACTGAAATGCAGTAAAAGTGAGAATTTGAAGAAAGCGAGTAAACATTTCTAAGAAAAAACAATCCCTCTTTTATTATTCTAGGAATGCAGCAAACATATAGTCCTAATTGACCTAAAACCGGAAACACACTGAGTCAGATTTAATGTCAAAAGCTAAGACCTGGTGTGTTTCTGCACGAAGCGAGTGCAAACGTCTGGTTTCAACCATATTTTGACCGTCGATCGTCTCCCAGGTCAGTGACACTCTCTCGCAGCCTGGAGCCTGAAACTTGCTGCGGTCCTGCAGACGGGGGGCCTGCTGCTCCCTGCGTCCCTCTCGGAACGTGCCCCGCTCTGCTGAGAGCTGCCCTGCGGGGGGAGGAGCGGCGGAGGAGGAGGAGGTGCTGCTGCAGTGCAACACTGATGCCAGTGGTCACCGACCTGGAGTACGATGCTTTCATTATGGGCCAACCTCTCGACAGTAAACAGATACTGGTGATGTGTGTCACCGCACCTCAGCGGCCGGTTAACGCACACACAGCAGGCAGGTGGGATGATTTGGAGGATCTCTACAGGAGGAGGAACGAGCAGAGGACCATGCCATGCACCCAGGTGTGAGAACGCTCTGCAGTGCCCTAAGTCAAAAGAAGATAAATGCGTTGCATGCGTGATCACACATGAATACCAAACTGAGTCTCTAATTTATCCAGAAGGGCATGCGTCACCATCAGGTGCCATCACTGTTGTCAACATCCAGTTCAATCAGCAGGAATTTTTATTGACGCTGATGCACTTTTTCAAGGATAGGAGCTGTGTTGCATAAACAAATGAACAGAAACTGACGCACAGACCAGTCAGCAGTTTAGAGAAAAGCCCTGTAACAGGTTGTTTCGTGTTTCCAAACCCCAGTGCCAGACGGACTCTTTTCGCCTGGTCAGGTACGAGATGTCAGACGGGATGGCGGGCTGTGGGCCGGAGAACGTTCTGCTGCAGCAGCGACACGCTGCCGCTCCTGGGATGTTCCTGGTAGGTGAAGCTCACTGCAGACTTTGCAGCAAGGCGGTGGCGTGCTCGAGCGCTGCAAGTCCTCACGGCTGCCACGTGGTGGCAGCAGCGGCTCCCGTGAGGGAGCAGTAATGAAGCGGTGTCTCACATTTATCCTGAAGATACTTTGAGGTGACAAGCATTAAGAAGAGCTGCCTCTTAATCACTAAAGACAGCGCTAATCTTTGGCCCAAAGTCATGATATCTGCTTGAATGATTTCTGCCGTGCAGTGAAAAATGACTCTTCTCTCCATAAATCAAACAAAAGTGACCAAAGTCAGTGCAGCATGAAATTGTACCGGCACTTAAATTCTGCAACCCAAGGGATCTTATCCTCAAAAAGAACTGCTATTAGCACATACACACACACACGCAGACACACACACACACACACACACACACACACATGTTTACACTGTGAAAAAAACTCAAATCTGCTTAATGGCTCTTAAATGAAGATGAAAATAAAAACTTTTTATATTGACCAGTTCTAATGGTTTCACATATTTCAACCCATTAAAAACACACAGTGGCTTTCAAAAATCTTTACATCCACAGATTTTTTTTTTATTCTTGTGCCATTACATTTATTATATTTAGATTGAGAAGTGGAAAAAAAAAATAACACAGAGTTTGTACCAAAATTTGTATCATTTTGGTACAAATGAAAATCTGAAAAGTGTGGTGTGGAAATGTATTTTGAGTCTCAAAGTTTTGTTCATTGGGCCTGAAGTTGAACTGGACTTTTCCAACATCTTTATGAACCATTCCATAGTAATTATCGCCACGCTCAAGGTCAAATTTCTGTCAGTCTGTTGGTTGCTTGTCTGGAAAATTTGTATTAAAATTTATATTAAAATATAAAATCTTTATTTTTGTGTGTGTGTGTGTGCGTGCGCCATAGATGTACCTCCAGGGGAAGCTGCTGTTTCTGGGCTACATACGCGGAGGTGACAGCTGCTCTGCCGTGGATCTTCAAAGGCAAATCTGCAGGACCAGGAGAGACTCCAGGCTGGGTCTGAGTCTCCCTGCGGACCACAAGTTCAGGTATCGCTTAGTGCCAACCGCGTTCACCCTGACTGGCAGTAAGGAAGGAGAAGTCACTCCAATTCGTCACCAGTACCAGAGAACTGTTGAGAAAATGTGGCCTCGTGTCAGTTTAAGCTATAAATAAAAGACGGGTTTAAAGCACATGACATTTTGACCAATGTAATTTTTTTTTTTGTTAATATCACAGTGATGTGGTAAAAACTCCTGCAGCCACAGAAGCATAGATTGCGTCAGAAGCAGAAGGATGTGACTCCAAGACGGCTGTTTCTGAGGAAGAAGGAAGAAGGAACTTCGCAACATACATGATTTCATCTATCTCTCATTTCTGCTAATGAATGTCACTAATTGGACATGCTATGCAAATATCTATGCCCTCTAAAACACTCTATTTTGGCTTTTGCAAATACTGATTTAAAAGTGCTTCCGAGATATTTCTGTACTTCAGAGTAAAATATGATTACATTAGTTCTGCTAGGTTTTGACTGCTTAATGTTACTCAAGAAACAGCAGCGATACTAAATACTAGTGTTATTCAAATAAAGGTAAAAACTTTGGTTTAGTGTTGGTGTTGTAGTTAAACTAAACCCAAAAGTATGTTTGTTCCCTAAAGTTACTCAAGCAAATGTAACTAGTTTCTTCCTCACTACTGATCTTCAAAAATAGTTCAAAAATAGTTCAATATACTTATAGTTGTATTTTTTTTGGTTCATTCAGTGTTTTTTTTCCCTGCACAATATGTGGATATATAATAAAGATGTGATATTAGTTACTGTGTTCTCTCTTTCTTCTTTTTTTTAAGAAAAAAATGTGAATTAATGAGCCATCCCAATAATAGCTCCCAGTTGTTCCAATTTGTATTCGACATGAGGCTGGAAGTTTACAATGAAACAAATGACAAAGCAGTTGTTTTGCATCAGCTGTTAGTTTTCATAGTTTTCCTTGACCATTCATACATTTTATGTCATAAGGTTCTTTTCTTCAGTAGGGACAGGGAAGATGGTCAGAGTACATGGGAAGACAGATGTGGCCAAATGCAGAATAATACCGGAAGAAAACATGCTATACTGCAAAATACTTTAAATTGGGGCAAAGGTGCCATTCCACCAGAACAACACCCTTAATTAAACATTCAGGCAGAGCTGTGGCCCAGTCAAAGTCCAAAATCTCTGTCAAGACTTGGTCATTTGTGTTTACAGATTATTGCCGTCTAATTGAACTGAACAGTTTTAAGAATATGAAAGAGCAAACATTTTTAGTCATAATATGCAAAGTTAGTAGAGACAATAGACTTCAGCATTGACTTTTCACATTTTAGATATAAAAAATGCAATCACGCATAATTTTTCCTTTTCTTTACAATTATGTGGTACTTTAATTGGCAAATGACATATAATCACAACAAAATACTTTGAATTAGATGGTTGCTCATGGCAACATACAAGTTTAAGGGGGTATATTACTTTTGCAAGTATAAGAAGATCTATTCAAATATAAATTATCCAGATCTTTTTTGTTTCACTTTGACAAATGTCTTTTCTGATCTTACCACTCTGTCGTTTTATTTCCTGTACATCATTTGAAGCAACTGATCAGCCTGCTGACAAATAGGCTGCGCAACGTGACGACAGCTCTGACAGGAAGAGAAGTTTAAACACTTTCTACTTCCCGCATCTCACGTAGAACGTAAAATGAAGGCGATCCCTGCCAGTCTGATTCCAGTCATATCTGTGGCTCCTTAGTCATACTGTTAATATTAGAACTGATGATCTATGTGGAAAGATATGAGGCTGGAAGTTTACAATGAAACAATGCGCTATATGAAAGTCATTTTAATAAACTATAATACGACAAGGAAGAGCCTGTAGGTTACATAAAGGGGAAAATAATGTTATGTTATATATATATATATATATATATATATATATATATATATATATATATATATATATATATATAATTTTATTTTTTTTAATTAATTAATTAATTTATTTATTTTCATTTCTTTTACTTTCTTGATTTCTTTACGCAGCTCAGTTTCCCTCCAAAGTCACTTTTCGTTTTGGTTGTTGCTGAATTATGAGCCCTCTGTCGCCCCCTGGTGGTGGAGGGAAACAAAAAGGAAGTTCACTAACGCGTCTCAGGTGACAGGAGCGGGTCCATTCTGCCTTGTCGAAATATTACGAGACCTGTTCGATCCAGAGACAGATAAAAATGTCAGCGTTTGACTCGGATAACCTCCGCTGAGCCGAACGCGGAGCGTCTCCGGACATGAAGGATTTGCTTTGGGCTCCAGTTTTCATTTTAAAGGCGAAGTGAATGAGGAGAGGTTGAACTCAGGTAAGTGACTGACTTTTTTTTTTTTTTTTTGGTAACGCTTTGATTGTGACAGCTGTTTCAACTGAACCAGTACAACCCGAAAAGATTAACTGCTCAGCTTAATTGTATCAATATTATACAGCTGAGAAATTAGAGTAAAGGTTTTAGTGCTTTCCCCGCCTCTGTTTTTAATCTGTGTTTTCTTAACTATAGTTAGAAATTAGCCACCTGTTATTTTACACGCTTATCCTTGTGGGGGTCGCGAGGACTTGCAAATTAAGATTTTTAAAAAACAATCCCGCTAAACAACCTTTTAAAGTATAGATTATCTCTCTAATTTAACAGACTGTTGGAATGAAACTATCAAATACGCACATGTAGTTTTTTTAATTCCTGAATGATTTATTCTAATTCAGGTGTTCTCAATGTGCCATTGTAAACAAGGAAGTCTGTGAGAGCTACATCCCTTTCTGTCAACATGGCAGAATGTTTTTCTGCCATGCACAGATGATTCTGGGACACTAGTTCAGCCAGATGTGCAAGTTTGTTTTGACACTCCCTGCACCCCTTCCTCTGCAGCTTGCCTCCAGCTCCTTCATCTCCCATTTCCACTCCTCCTCCTTTGCCTGTTGACATGAGCCATTAGTGGGATTACTGTGTTGTGGAGAGTGGGGTGGCTAAAGAAAACCATGTGATATTTAAACTCCTTTCATTGGAGCCCCTTCAGGTGGTTGTATATTAAGTTCTTTAGTAGTTGGGATTAGTAGATTTACAGAATGAGCAGTGAGGCCTATATATATATATATATATATATATATATGTATTTTTTGCCAAACAAGGGTTTGATAGTGCAACATTTCGACTGATATTATCTGGTACTTATATTTTATCTGATACACAGCTAAGAAGACATTATTTGTAACAGAACACCAAAATATAAAATTTTTAGGTGAGGAAATGCCCCTCCTTAACTTTGAGCTACATCATCGGACGATGGGGAAGGTTTGCAACTGATGGGATGTTTCCTCTGCCCTGCTCTTTGGAGGCTTTTCTCAAAAAAAAGACCCAGAACATGCTGGGAGGGCCGCACTGTATGTATATAACTCCTCTTGGAACAGTACAGCACATTATGGCTCCCCCCATACGGAGGTTGTTGCTGCCTCCAAAAGTTGTTCTAATTATTTTTTTCCTCACACAGTATGTCTGCCATCAGCTGCTATTATCTCTGACTTAGTAACCCCGTGGTTCCTTTGTTCTTCAGAGCATTTCAATTGGTTCACTGGTAATGTCAATGCACTGACTCAGTTTTCTTGATGTTTTTTTTTCCACCCACAGACTGCTCGCTTCTTGTTATGCTGTTACATCTTCAGCTAAAAAGTCTCCACAGGCAAACCGCAACTGAGAAAAGACATTTATCACTTCTTATCTGAGCATTTAGTATTAATGTGAGACATCTGGGCAACACCTGTCTGTCACGCGTTCAAATATTTTTCCTTATCTAAAAATGTGCTATTCCGTTACAAATTACGCTATATTCAGAGTTGTGCATCAGATACAGATAGAAATACTTCAAAATAATCTTCTTGTACTTTTATTAATGTCCAAAATAACGCTAAAGACATTGGCTTTACTCTTCTAACACTTTTGGCTATGAGTTGAACATTGATTTAGCCACATGCTAATTTGTCTGCAATATCTTTCTCTTAACTTATTTGCATACTTCTTTCCAGTTATGAGATTATTGTCTGGTGTTGTCATTTAAGCTCCCTGTCTACTTTTCTGTCCTCAGGCATGGAAAGGCCACCTGTAGCCCCCAAGCCAAAGTTCATTCCCAACCAGAGGCCAGTCTTGTTTCCTCTAGTCCCCAGAAGAGATGGCCTCTCGCCTCTGTCCCCTGGCCCTCCAAGAAAGGTTAAACCAGCGCTTCCCCCCAAACCCTGCCTGGCTAAACTTCTCTCTCCTACAGAATCCAAGCCCCCGATTTGGAAGAGCGTGCAACAAAAACCTGCTTTAGAAACCCATCAAAGAGTCGCTACTCTTAACTCTCACAATGGAATTTCACATAGTAAGAAGCCAGACTGGGATTATATTATTCCCATTTGCCTGTGCAACCAAAAAAGCTGCGCATGCATCAAGAACAAGAAGCTTGAGCAGGGGGAAAAAGACTTCAAATCATCACATGTAGGCAAGACAGAAGAAAAGCAAAAGACTGTTCCTATACCTCGGGGGTTTCAAGAAAACAACCGAGGGAAAACAAACAACACCAAGTCCCAAGTGATGAACAATTTATCAAGCAATGGTCACATCATTAATGACGATAAAATCACCAGGAACCAAAACCACAACTCTGACTCTTACAATCTCAGTACTGAAAACGGTGTTGGGCCATCTCCCAGATCATCAAGTGAAGGTATAGAGACCAGTGCAATAAGTCCAGACGTACATGGAACAGGACAAAAGGCTGGTAGCCTTGGCAAAGAGCAAACCAGTGCGTTACAACCCAAACGTCCCCCACCAGTCCTTAGGAAGCCTCACCCTGTCCCTGTTCCACGGAAACCCAGGAGAGGTGTCCCTGCCCATCAGGAAAAGGTGGAGAAGGACAGGGATGAAACTGCTGTCCAGGAAAAGAGGGAAGCAAGTGTCAAAGAGGTAGAGGTATCAACAGACGGAAAAGGATGCTCATCCTTATCCGTCAGCAAACCCGGCAATGAAAACAGGCCACCAGTGTTTCTGTCTGCAAGGCGAGCCTGTCCACCTCCAGTCCCTCCTTTCAGGAAAAAGCCTTTGCTGTCTAACCATTCGAACACACCTTCCCCTTCTGTGCAGACTCCGTCTAAGGACATGCGGGTTGAAGATTCAAGTAGGAGCAGCGGCATCCATGAGATAGAGTTATGTGTTGATGGTGAGGTTGATGAGATGCAGAAGAAAGTTGTGGATGATCAGGGAGAAAGTAACCGTATGCCTTTTCACACATTGCTTAAACAACCTGAACTCGAAGACCTTCCAACCACCATTTTTTCAGCAGAGGACAAAAGCATGGAAAACAAAACGGCAAGGAAGCATCGTAGAAACAACAGCTCTTTGGGACTCATTCAGAAGAAGGAAATATTGGAGGGTAAAGGTGTGAATAAGTTAGAAGACTTTGAGGCAAGGCAAGCCAGTACTATACCAGATGGAGTATCGAAGGAATTGATGAGACGGGAACTGCCTTTAACTCCTGATGAAAAACAAAGCAAAAAACATGCAATGGCTGGAAACAATAAGCCTTCTCGTAGTAGCACCGCCAAAAAGAAAGCCAAATCCTTTTCTTCTGCTGACCACAGTCGCTCTGAAGCACAGAGGGGAAATTCCTTCAAGAAAATGCTAGAACTGAAGCTCGTCAAGAAGACACCACCAAAGACGCCGGCAAAACCAGACCGGACTAATGAATCCACGGCGAATGATTCCATACCAGAACCTCACAGGGATCGTTTTGTACAGCAGAACTTCCCAGTATTTGTTGGCACCGATAACAATTTCCATCACTCACAAACCGACGTTGAACAGAGTGTTGACGGAGATGAGCTTTACCCTGAACCCAAGGAGTCTCCCGTCTATGAGACCATTCCTCTATATGACAATGTTCTACAATATGAGAATGTAAATGTGGGACAGGCTCGCTCTGATCCAGGTTTCCACACAGAAGGCTGGCCGAGATCTCCTCATGACGATGAGGGGATTTATGAGACACAGGACCCATATTTCTCTCTTGTGAAAAACTCAGAACAGGATCAGACACCAACAGAATACCACAGGTAAACTTAGTTTCAGTTCTCTTCATCAGTGTGTGCTGCATGATGTCACTGTTAGTTCACCTACAAAATACTTGGTTACTGGCAGAACCTGACTCTTTCATATGGCTTACAAAAACATTAATGATGACCAATCAAGAGCAAATGTACAAAGAGCTGCAGTAATCTAAACTAGATATAATTACAACATAAATGTCCAACTCCATAACTGTGCAAGAAGCCTTGGCTGTAAAATGGGAACTTATATTTGTATATCGCAAATGTTTTTTTGGTAAGCACAGCTATTGTTGAAGAAATGTGGATCAAACTGAATTATTAAAAAGCGATGATCCTCAAGGAATCATATAGAAAAATAACAAGAAGAGGAAAGGACTCTACAGGTATTCCACAGGGATTATTAAGGACTATGTCCCCTAATAGACAGAAAATACCAAATTTTCAGAGATACTGTTCAGACGACAACAGTGTCTCTGTGTTTTTGTTCTCTTTGTCTACATGTTGCACTAGTATTGCTATGAATACATGTGTGCACACAAATAGGAAGAATGAAGACAGTAAAAAGCCTGTCAGGTTTCTGCTTTGTTCTGCCAAACATGCCTCCCTCATCATTGTAGTTCAAACTGAGCAACAGATGCATGCTAAAAGTACTTTTAGCAGACCTCAAAGAATGGTTCATAGGTAAGAGCGACGGCTCTGATGACCCAAACGCTCTGAATGCTGTAGTGTTTCTGTGCAGTTGTTTTAAGGGTGGTGCCGCTGTTTCAGCTGCAGCGCTCCCTGAGGGAATAGTGGAATTTTAGAAGCATCTTGAAAGCAATTTTTTTCCACTGTAATCTTTTGAGCACAGTAAGCTACAAGCTCATGGTTTGTAATTTATGCCTGGTTCATGTTTTCAAGCCACCTGTTGGGTTTGCAACAAGCAATATACAAGCAGCTNGTCTGGCATTAGCGGGGCGTGACAGAAGTGATTATTTGTATTTCAGAGGGGTTTTTTTTCTTGCATGCTAACTTTGTTTTTGTTTTTTGTTTGTAAAACTTCCTTTTCAGTTTGAGCATGATATATATATATGTATATATATATACATATATATATATAGGGAGAGAGAATAAGCTTTCTTTGAAGGGGACGAGTCATCAGATAATGTGCTGAAGCAAGCGTTTCAAATTTAAACCCCCTCTTATCTCACGCAGTCACTATTTTAAGCCAGCTTGCTTTCCTGTTTGCTAACCGCATGTCAGAATATATTTGTGTTATAAACAGAGTTTGCTAATTCTCTATTAACATTTTCATGTTTGCAATCTGAACAGAAACTCTGCTGATGAGGAGGCAGCGTTTATTAGTGACACTTTCTCCGACGATGACATCGCAGTCAACACCTCCGATGAGGAGGATGAAGATGATCCAGCGCAGAGTACGGTGAGTTTCCGACGTCGGTAGGTTTGTGCAGCGAGAATCGGCACACAGCATTTGCCCTTCCTTTCTTCTTCTCATTGTTCACTTCAGCACTGAAATGGAAGATCTGCTTCAATGTGCTCACTGTCTGTAACGCAGAAATGTTAATGTGCTGAGTGAAACTCTGGTTCTGCATCTTTTACAGGTGCAGAGTGAACAGACGAAAAGTAAGATACAACACATCGCTACCGAGATCATGACCTCCGAGAGTGTGTGAGTTAAATGTTTTTAATCTCTCTCACTGCTGTCTAGGTTATGTGGTGCCTTGGAAAAGCATCCAACTCCTTTGGACTCTTCAATGTTTTGTCACATTACAACCACAAGCTTATATTCTGTCACAGACTAATGCAAAGTAGCATTGATAGGTGCAAAGTGTCAACTATCAATGCATAATAATACATGACTTCCAAGTTAGCTTTTTTTAGATTGCATTTGTAGTCAGCATCTTTTACTCTCATTCCATCCAAATTAAAATATGGTGCAACCAATTCTCTTTCATGGGTCACCTAATTGGTATCCAGATGCTTTGTGAAGGCCTTAAAGGTTTATTAGAGAACATTAGTGAACAAACAGCATCACGATGGCAAAGGAATAAAGGCATGGATGTCTACCTAAACTGGCAGGTCAAGCAAGGAAACCAGAAATCAGAGCAGCTGACAGACAAAATCTCCATGCTAATTCTGGAGCAGGAGACAGGACAACAATTAGCTCTGCACTCTACAAACCTGGCCTTCATGAAAAACTGTCAAGAAGAAAACCTTTGTTGGAAAAGAGAGAGGCTGAATGGCTTCGTTCACTTCCTTTGCTGACATGAACAAACTAAACCATAAACAGGCTGCAATTCTAAAACGGCGCAGAAAATCGACATCTTTCACGACTCCTCCTTCTGAATTTCATTCAGGACTGATTGGCCCAGATGAAATTCATTCTGAGAAATTGAGCTCAATGGGAGAAATGCCAGACGGAGCAGTGAAGGGAGATGAGAAACTAATGGACTTGTGTAGAAAGACAAATGAGAGCAGGTTATGCTCTCATTAGTTCAGAGCTGTTTTGCCTACAGCTCTATGTGGGGCTGAAAATTGAACACTCCGTATAACAGGTTTTGCCAAGAATCTGTGGCAAAACTTGAAAATTGATGTTGACAGACATTCTCTATCTGTTCTGACTGAGCTGATCTTTTTTGTAATGCAGAAAGCTCCACACCTTCAGTATCTAGATGTGCAAAGCTGGGACACATGGCAAGAGACAACCTGCTTTAGTGCATAAGCCAGCCACACTTTTAAGATTTTTACTTGTTGACAGATTTGAAAACCTGTTTAATTTTACCTTCCAGTTAACGAGTTTAACTGGAAGGTAAACAAACATAGATAGGCCTACGCATAGGCTTATCTATGCCTATGCATAGATAGGCATTTTACTTGCCTATCTATGCAAGTAAAATGCATCATCATTAGTGGCTGTAATGGGACAAAGTTTGAAAAGGCAATTAAAGCATTTGTATGGAACTTGCAGAGTTTGTATCAACCTTGGTTAATAGCTTTGGTTTTATTTTTAGTCTAGTTCTGAGATAAACGTCTTCCTCTGGATTGGTATATTTTAAATAGAAATGACTAAATGGAAACAAAATGCAGATACTTAACACAAATTTCAAATAATATCCATAGGAGATCATTTTATTTCACAAACATTTTCTATGAAACAGGTGTGAACCTGTTTCACTTCATAAATATGCATGTGATGTATAATGTTAACCTGTTTTGAACCAACAGACATCATTTCATTTAACTCAGTCTTTACAGGGAAATACTTGCCTGAGGTTATTTCTAATACTTTAGTTTTAAAACAATGAGCTCCTCACTCGCCGACTGTAGCCTCATTTGCTTTTTCTCCTTTCCTGTTTCTCGCAGGTTTGTTGACGTCCTGAAGCTGCTCCATGTTGTAAGTAGCCACACGTCCGACCAAAATGGCCTTTTTGTCCACCTAGAACCACCTTTGTTTTTGTTGTGACAATAGCAGAGTCTTGTCAGAGCGAGCGCCTCAAAGCTGCCTGAGCTCAGCGTCTCCAGATGCGTTTCATTAGCGAAAGAAATGGGGGCACTCCCTGAGCAGCATAACCGCCCTCAGTTTTGTTTTTTTCACATTCCTCTCAGTGTTCCCCAGACTCTCAGTAAACTCAGATGGAAAAAATGCGTTATTTAGACTCGCAAACCTCTTCTTTCCTCTGAGGAATTTAATCTTTAATCAAAGGCACAGACAAATGATTATGAGTTTCCTCTACAACATTTCCTGTGAGGTGTTTGTTACAAGTGACAACACACATTAAAGAATGCAGGTATTTTGTATATGTTGACCGACAACAACAATGCCTCGCGTCTTAGCTCTTGCCCTGTTTTGTTTAAACGAAACGAAAACTATTTATTTAATTATTAAGAAAAGCTTTCAGTGAAACTTGCAACACCAAGAATTGGCACAGACAGGTTTAATGTTCAATAAAAATCTAAAATGTGACTTGATGATTAAGCTAAATAAAGCTGCTAGCTGCATCTAGAACCATATGTTTTGACTAAATATTTACATCAGGGTCCACTTAGGCCAAGGACAATGTGTGTGTTTGAGTTCAGCACATGTCATTGTCTTTGTTATTGTTTGTATTGGTGACCAGCTGCACCCTCCCAGGCTTTGGGCTCCCTTTGTCTTAGAGACACATTTGGAAACGGAAAGCCACTGAGGTCACTTTGACATGCGCAAGTGGCGATGGTCCGTCTTACTGCAAGGCTTGGATGTCTGGAAGATCTTCACTTTCGATTTGGAACTGATGGACAACTTGGACAAAGTTTGTTTTTGTTGTTTTTTTTTCTCCCCACAAAAAAGACTCTCGCAGAGCTTCTTTCAAAAATGTACAACTTAGCAGAGCGTACAATGTAAAAAAAAGCATGCATTGCATCCATTTCTTGATGGTTTTCAGGCCTTGACTCTATTAGGTCTATGAAAAGCATATTTTGATTTAACTACCGCAGCCAGGGCTACGCATTGGAAGAGTTGGCAGGACTGTTGCAATGCAGCAAGAAAGTCCTGGGTTTGAAACTAAGCCTCTGGTTTCTCTGCATGGAGTTTTGATTATTCTCTCTGATGCGTGTGCGGTTTCTCTCTGGGTGCTCTGCTTTCCTCCCACAATCAAAAGAACAGCTAAACAACTATAACTTTTTACTTTTCTTTTTAAGCCATCTGGTAGACAGAGCTTACATTGTAGTAACAAATATATTTGTCACTTTATAGTGATTTCTTTTTTCTTTAAGTGAAGGGGAAACAAATCCGTGTGGTCAGAAATTCAATGGCCATTTTATAAAATCCGACACACCAAAGTCTTGAAGCTCCGTCTGATGATTTGAGATCGTCTTGACTGCTGTCATTTCGCCCCAATGCCCTTCATGCCTTTTTGTAGTTTTGACTGTTTCATACTCGACTCTTTCAGCCACAAAATGCAGCTTCCTGCCACAGGATGTTTCTTATTGACCATGCTTTAGTTTGTTTTGTGTTACGGGGAACGTGCAACTCTAATATATAATATCTACTGTCACCGGTGGCCTTTATCTCAGAGTTCAGTAGCTAGAAAACCTGTTAGAGAGAAGTGAAACATTCAGTAAATGTTCCAGGAAATAAATTAAACCCAAACCACTGAGTGCTTCTAAACTATGGAAAGTTTAATATGTATGAAACCATCTTTTTTTTTTTAAAGTTTAATGCCAGTTATCAGCACATCCATTTGTCAGAGTCGTAAGAGTCAAGTGATCCAAATGAAAATCGGGACCAGAATAATTTGAAATATGATGTTTTGTAAATTCCTTTGAAAATGATACTCTATTGAATTAATTTATACATGAGATTTGAGCAGTTTTGACAGTTCATGAGGATACTGAAATACAAAGAAATCTAAACTGATAACATGGGTTCAGGCGAATGGGTGAGAAATAGTTTTACATGTAGGAAGGGACAATGGAGGCAAGTCCTAAACCTCACAATGTTACAGCGGACAATTTTCTTATTTCTAATTAAATAAAAACTTTTAAATTATTTATCATTCATTTCATACAAATGTATTTTTCTTCACGTTGAGTCTGAACCTTTTAGGAACAGAAAAACAACAAACTCAAACATAATAGCTTCTCCCCCCATTGTTTTATTGTATTTTTTACATCCTTATTTTCTAAAACGTACATTCAGCCTCATAGTTGATATATGCAGGAAACAAAATGTCATGAAATGAGACCATAGTTGGGCTGAATCATGCGCACATGAACAGGAAGTGGTTAAATCCCTGATATTTGTGGAGGAAGAATGTCCAGTAATGCAGAACAGTCACATATTCAGTTTGGAGAACAAGCAACAAAAAAAAAAAAAAAAAAAAATCAAAATCCACCAAAAAGAACAACGCAGCCATTTGTTGGCCCTGTTATGGGCTGCATGCAGTTTTAACAGAGTTATTTACTCTCAGTTATCTGTTCTCTCTGCAGAGTCGTCCCTTTTTTTTTATCCCCTTTCCCTAATTTGCTGCCACAACATTTCCATGTGACCCAACTTTTTCTGCATCAGCTGTTGGAGCAGAAAATGTTCACCACAGGAGTTGTTGTTTTTCCTGGCACTTCGACTAAAAAGCAGTTTTATTTGCCACCTGGCCTATAAACCACTTAAGACGCCACATCGTCTGAAAGATTTGCTGAGTGGTACCTCTGGCTTCGCCTACCCTCTTGTTTCAGCCTTGAGTCATAGTTTTGGGAAATCTAAGACTTCTTGATGTGTAATCAGCTTGAGATGTAGCCAGTGACTTCCTCTTTGGTCTTCTTTTAAATCAAAACCTTTAGTATGGCTGAGTCACAGTTTTAAGGCAAGGGATGTTGATTTACAGGACGTCCGATGCCTGAACCTCTGAAGTAACTCAAACCAGAACTACAACCGCCTTATTCAGCATAATCCTGTCTTGTGTGTGTGTGTGTGTGTGTGTGTGTGAGTGAGACTTCCTGAATGTGATGTTATCCGTGTCTCTGACCAACAGGACTTCCGTGAGGCCGTGCACAAGGCATCTCGTCAGAACGGGAAGCCCGTGATTGAGGAACGTCATCTCAATCAGATCCTGTACTATCTCCCTCAGCTCTATGAACTCAACCAGGATCTGCTTAAAGAGCTGGAGCAGAGAGTTGCCAACTGGTATAAAGTTATTTTATATTTATGAATTTTTATATGCACAAATGTGTGCGAGTCCCTTTAATATCAAACCCACGCAAGGCCGTGAATTCGACTAAAAGTCAGGCTTTACAGCAGCAGTTTTGTTGCTGCTACATAGGTTTTCCTACTGCCCAACACATGGTCAGTGAAATTGGACAATAACTGTCTTAACCAGATCAGTCAGGTGTTATTGATTGCAATTATATCCCTGCATGATGAATAAGTAAATCCAAGTCTGGTGGCCATTGTCTGAGGATGAAGGCATTAAACACGCAAGTGGAGAAAATAATTGACTCGTATAAAATTAAGCCAAGTTGTTAGCATTAAGACCCATTGTGGTTGAAAAAAATTAAGAGGTTATGATTTCTAAACTAACACACTGACTGGACGAGAGAGAAACTGTGCAGCTGATGAGAGCGAAACTGTTTTATTTTTTGGGACATAAGGGCCTCATCAGGTGACCCCCAAACATTGATTTAAAGGGATATTTCTCTGTGAAGAATGGTGGTTCAGGTATCATCATAGGCATGTGTTTCTTCAACAATGAAGCTTTTATGTTATCAGGGATCAGTTCAAACACATCAAAATACTTGAACACGTCATGTTGTTTTTTTACTCTGAAGAGTTTGTGTGTTTGGATTGGGCATTTGAGCAAAACAATCTCAAAAATACCAAAAAGCAAGCAACGTATAGTTTCCCTACCAATAAGATTGGCATTGTGGAATGACTAAACGTCAAGGAACTAGAAACCATGATGCCTCTGAAGCAAAACCAAGAACTGCAAAGGAATTGTGGGAGTTGGTCCAATAGTCCTGGGCTGGTATACCGGCTTACAGGTGACAGAGATCCAACAGATTTGTGACACAGTTCTCAGACACTGTAGATAAACGGATAAATACTAAATCAGGGGTTAATCAGGAAAACAAAATCTTCAAGCATTATTTTTAGTTTTAATTTTTGAGATTGTAAAGAAATATGCAGACATCAGAACTTCAAGAACCACCTCATTAACTCGAGTTGATTCGATTTGTGTCGTGCGCAGGGATGAGAGCACTCAGGTGGCTGATATCTTCCTGAAGAAAGGGCCCTATCTAAAGATGTACTCCACTTACATCCGCGAGTTCGACAAGAATGTGACCCTACTGGTAGAGCAGACTAAGAAGAACTCTGCATTTAGCGCTGTGGTAAAAGAATTTGAGGTAATCCCGCTGGCCAAACCAGTTTGGGGAGGTGTATCCATGTTGGCGGCATTACATTGTTTGTCAGAATAGAAGGACGTAATTTTGCCCCTGAAAACTGTCTCTTTTTTTCGTTTTATTAAGGCGAGCCCTCGCTGTGCCAACCTGGCTGTGAAGCATTACCTGCTGAAGCCAGTTCAGAGAATCCCTCAGTACCAGCTGCTGCTCACAGGTACGTCCAACACAAATATCTTCATCAACTACTGAGTAACAAGGTCTTTGCGAATTCATTTTGCTTAAAATATTATCACTGTTGTGGAATACCAAACTGTCCATGTCTAACCAGCCTTCAAGGTCTCATCTTCTACCCCATTCTGCCCTCTAGTGTACAAAACGTAAAAGTTACCCCGCTTCAACAGTCCACCTATTATCAAGGATCTGCCCAAATCAGATTTAGTGACATAACAGAAGCTTTCGAAGTGTTTTGTGCGTCAAATGGATCAAGTCCAAAAATTTGAAAAATGCTCCAGGCATCACTGTTGTGTAATTACGTTACATAAGCACCTGCAGACCCTTTAGCCCAGGATTGTATTTCCACAACGTTCCTGGAATTAACGTCTCCAAAAGGCGATTAGTTGAAACCCGGAGTGGCAAATTCAAGTTTTCCCTTCATGCGCCTTCGCTGTTGATCCTGAATCTAAAATCTTTTTTCCTCTTTTGCAGACTACCTAAAAAATCTGTCAGTAGACTCGGAAGACTACAAAGACACAGAAGGTAAACTCACAGCCGTGTTTTATTGCGTAATGTAAAATTAACTTCTTTGTAAAAGTGTTCATATTGTACAGATTTTTTTTCTTCCCATTATGTGACATTACAGCTACAAACTGCAATGTTTCTTAATGGGATTCTATGTGCTGGCCCATAACCATGAAGTGGAAGGAAAATGTCAGTGGATATATATTTTTAAGTCTGAGACAAACTCATAATTGGATTTAGGTTTGGACTCTTCTAGATCAATATAACTTGATCAAAACCATTTCCTTGTGGCTTTTTGTTTAGTTTAGGAAAGATAAAAGGCTCTAAAAGGTTTTCTCTGAGCATCGCCTCTTGGTCAGCTTTAACCATCTTCCTATCAACCCTGTCCGTCCTGCTTTGTATTTTAAAAAATGACCTATTTGACAAATTGTGAAGGGAACTGCATTGAATGGATCATAAAGAGCAATCGACGTGTCTCATCTGAAAACACAAATAAAAACATGTTTTCTCAATCCAACCAGCTGCCCTTGCTCTTGTGAAAGAGGTGGCCAATCATGCCAACGACATCATGAAACATGGGGTGAGAGCTGCATCAAGACGTATATGGGGAATTTTGATAACATAAGTATGAAACGCCTGTAAACTTCTGCTGCTTTCATTCCAGGATAACTTCCAGAAGCTGGTTCAGGTCCAGTGTCGTCTGAACGGCAACCATGAGATCGTCCAGCCGGGACGGGTGAGGCACTGAGGAATCTGTTTTAGTCTTCAGATAACTTTTTATGACTGAAAACGGTTGGACCACAGCAGCTAAATTAAATAAACATCTCTTCACTGGTGTTTATGCTCCAGATCTTCATCAAAGAGGGCGTCCTGATGAAGCTGTCCAGGAAGGTCATGCAGCCCCGGATGTTCTTCCTGGTAGAGTTCACTGCTACCTCTTTCATATGTCTTGTTTTTTGGATTAAAAAAAAAAAAGTAACACAAGCACAAATATGCTACTTATCTCAACAGTCCAGAAAGAAAGGCTTTTTTTTTCTCCCCCAAATGCAGCAGAACATTTTGTGATTTAAGTAACACTGTGGTCTAATATAAGGAGCTTATGTGTCAGAATTAAGCTGTCTTCAGATCAAAGCTCACAACAAAGAATGACCCTATTTTTTTTTAAAGTACCACGCAGACATTCAGCCTAAAATTAATCTTCCCTTTAATTCCTCTCCTCCCTGTCTTGTTGATTAGAGCTATTTTACATTAGATTACCATGTGATAAGTCAGTAATTCACTATTATTTATTTAACTCTTTTATAAATGATGTAATCTTTCAATATTGGAATGTGTAACAACCTCAAGCAGTAGACCTATTTTTCTACATGAAATCAGATAAAAGTCCTCCAAAGTCTTTGATTCGTCAAACCGAAATCATATCCAAACAGGAAGATTGTCGGTGTTTAAGCATGAGGTTTCAAAAGTCATTCACCCAGGATCACATTATGAAATGGAGCACCACAATAATTTATCTATGTAAACTTCAAATTGTCCTAAAATAGGATTCCACGTGATAAATCTGTCAGCTGGGAGGAAAAAAACAGAATCGCTCTTCTTATTCTGAGTCTGTAGAGAAACCAAAGTAACTCTGCTGCAAATCCCGGTGGTGACACAAGAGAACGAGAAACCGCTACATCCGTTATGCTACATCTGTATTACATCATAAAACTTCTGAATCTTTTTTTTTTTTTTCTGTCTTTTAGCTTAGCGATGTGTTGCTGTACACCACCCCTGTTCAGCATGGCCAGTTCAAGCTTAAAAACATGCTGTCTCTGGCTGGGATGAAGGTGAGAGCTTCGCCTTTTTCTTACGTCCTTCATGTAATCACATTCATGTCATCTCGATGAGCTTCGTGCTGCCAACGCCGTTCACAATGCTGATAATTGCAGGTTAGCAAACCCAGTCAAGAGGGCTATCAGAATGAGCTGAACATAGAAAGTGTGGAGCGCTCCTTTATTCTCTCCGCAAGGTAAGTTTGAAAAAGGCACGGTAATATTCATCACGCTGTCGGGTTTATGTGGAGGGTTTTACCTTTTCTCTTCTTAAAGTTCGGCCGCAGAGCGAGATGAATGGCTCAAGACTATTTCCTCGGCCATCAGTGAATACACAAAGAAGAAAATTAGCTTTATGTCTTCTAACAAGCCAGAGGAGGTAAGAATATTTTTCAGCGTACGCTTTTCCTGTTTTGTGATCTAAAAGCCTGAGTCACTGTGATTTAAACACTCAGACTTTAGCGTGTATGATTCAGCAGTGAGTGGGAACTTCAATGCATCATTTTTGCTTTCATCCAGGAATATTTGGGCGAATGCGTTGATGGTCCACCTTTGGGATCCACAGCCCCCATTTGGATCCCGGACACACGAACCACCATGTGCATGATCTGCACTTGTGACTTTACCCTGACGTGGAGGAGACACCACTGCCGCGCATGTGGAAAGGTTCGCGGACAAATACATGCAGGATTTTTTTCTTTTTCTTTTTTTATTTCTACTCTTTAAGGACAAGTGTGATTTCTGAAATTGTTTTTTATTGACAAATAAAAACTATAGATTACCTCTTTCAAAAGAACTATGCAGCTGTTTTATACATCCAGTAGAAGAGGTGCGGTGCCTTGCAGAAGTATTTGTATACATTCTTGACTTAATACAAAGTGAGGTGTGAAATGGTAGGAAGTGACACATTAAAGATGTTTACAAATGAACATCTAAATAGTGTTGCATTCTTAACCATCATCTAACGCTCCAAAATAAAACCCAGTGCAACCAGTCAAATAATTAACGAACAGAGTGATATGACATCTTTCTATTATATGTAAAGGAACTATTGCTGTTAACATACCAAAACTTCCAAACTGACAAAGTGTTTAAACAAAACAACTATATAGGTTTATGTATTAGCATTTATAACATGCGACTGAAATGTTTTTGCGGTTTCATCCCCTCAGGTGGTTTGCCAGGCTTGTTCCTCCAATAAACACTGTCTTGCATATCTAAAGAAGCAGTCAGCACGAGTGTGTGACCAGTGCTTTGACGTTCTTGAGCATAAAAGTAAGCCTGAACATGTTTAGTCACTGTTTGATACCAACACGTTGCCATTCTTGCATATTCTTCTACACTCTCAGGGTATCGTATATCCCTAAAACAGACACCAGAGGTTCATAAACATGTTCTCACAGTTAAAGCACTTTCTGTTCAACAGATGAAATTTCCTCAGCAGCAACATTGCCGCCTGGAAGCAAGGCAACGGTTGCATTTAACAGAAAACATAAGAGGATACCTGCAGCCCTGAAAGAGGTAACTGATGCTTTGTCCTGATTTGAATGACCCTTTATTCATACAGTGCTTTGCAAACGTATTCATGCTTCATGCTCATTATGTCTTGCAATGAAAATCGTGTGACATACCTGAACTCGGCAGCCTAAATAGTCTGAGGGGCCGAACTTATTATCAATTTTATAAAGCTAAAGAAGGAAAAGTTAACTTTTTAGCTTTATAAATACAAATATATAAAAAGCTGTTTGCTTTTTGGTGAAATTTTTCTTTTTAGGTTGTAGAACAAAGAAGAAAAAAACTTTTACAACAAAGGAGAGAAAATGTTGAGGAACTTAACAGTTCCGTCCATTTCTGTCAAGAATTATCCAAAAAGAACAATCTGTATTTGATGCATATATTAACTAAAAACTACTAAAACTAGCCTGTCTTTTTTTATTTATACCTTAAAAAATTATGTCTTGAAATATAAGTATTATCCAAGGTTATTCAGAGCTTGGGTGGAAGGCCTAACAAACCACATTAGAGCCACAAGTTGCACTCTTTTGTGATAGATCAATACAAAGTAGAAGCAAAACTACACAAATTATTTTACAAATAAAAATCTGTAAAATGCGCCATCCATTTTGTATCATGCCTTTTGTACTCTGATACACCAAAATAAAACCCTAAGCTTTGAATTGCCTTGTATAAATTTCAACAAAATGCATTGGAAGTTGGAGATAAATCACATGTATGTATACTTTTAAAGGGCACTCTGCAGAAAACACACAACACAATTGCAAATATTCACTTTCTCACATGTCCTTTGAGGACTGATACTAATATAGCTTTTTATACAGTCACAACATGAGAGCTTTTTTAAATTTAGACCTAAAAACACACTTTTCTTTGTCCTAGGTGTCCGCAAACACGGATAATTCCTCCATGAGTGGGTATCTGCAGAGGTCCAAGCACAATAAGAAGCAGGGGAAGAGGCTGTGGTTTGTCATTAAAGACAAAGTCCTGTACACGTACGCCGCTAGTGAGGTATGCACGTCTCACCGTGTTCATCCGATGCAGAGACTCGTGAACCAGCCTGATATCTACCTTTGTTTTGGTTCTACCTCCAGGATGTGGCAGCCTTAGAGAGTCTGCCCCTGTTGGGCTTCGTGTTAAAAGTGGATTCCTCTCAGAAGCAGCAGTTTAAGCTCTACCACAAAAACACCCTTCACTACATTTTCAGGGCAGACGATGTGCAAACAGCCCAAAGGTATGTATGTGCAGCAGAAAAGATGAATGCAGCTTGGTTTGAAATCACACTGAGACAGCTGTGATTTCAACAGTATTTTCTCTTTTTTGTTTTTATGAATAGATGGATCGACACGTTCAAAGAGGCAGTCGTGTTGTAAATCTCTGAGTGGAGGAGTTTGTATTTTACCTCAGTGCTCCGTAGCTTTTACAAAGAAGAAGAAAGTCTTCTGGAAGCACCATTTTAGTTGAAATGACCCCCCCACCCCCATTTTTATCTTGTTCGATTGTTTTTACATTTCTGTAAATGTTATTTTTATATATGAGCAAAATTCTTTGCCTATAGGATTTATGGTATTTCATTGAGTACTAAGAGTATTCAATAATGCCAGGCTCTTGTCTCGGACCACTTTGACTTGTTAATGATGGCTGCAAATTTCTGAAAAATATTAGACCTATGTTTTGTTATAGCTTCAAAGGGTCCAAAAAATTGTGCAAAGGCTGTTTGTTGTTCCCTGACATCACACTGTCACTGTGCAAGAGGCTACACATTTTCAACACCGACTGTAAAAAAGTAACATTATTTTACATATTTTGCACTTAAGTCACTTAAAACTATGTACATATGAAATTTTGCATGTAAACTGAGAAATAGGAAATGACTGTAAAGCAAATAAAATCAAACGTCTGTGAATATTTGTATCACTGCTTTTCACTTTACTGCACTGTGCAAGGGTAAACATCTGGTATTTATTAAAAAGAGAAAAAGTACCATGTTGAATATTTATGAAAATATGTACTAGCTTTCCTAATTTTGTGTAATTTACATTTTATTTCCGGTATCTGGTAGTAGTTTTGTACATTGTTATGACTCACTCTTGTTTGCAGAAATGGCTAAATTCAGTTATGTTGGAGGATTTTTGAACATGAGCCTGTTTTAGGTCAGTCCACAACATCTTGAGCTATAAAACCAGTCTTTTGGAAATTTTTCAGAGGGGATTTTGAAATAATGGCTAAAAGTATCTGTAAACTAAGGAACAGATATACATTTTCCTTTAGAGTTTCTTGGTGCAGGACACAAATTTATGGTTCCTTTAATTACAGAAAATCATCCAAGTCCTGAAGCAGACACAGAACATCACACTACTACCATTATTTGACTGTTTTTATGAAATGCTCCTCTATTTTTACTCCACATTTAATAGGCTTTTTGACTTTTTCCGACTCACAAATGTCATTGGGTTTTTCATAATTAAAAAATGGAAATTAAATTATAATGGTAAAGCATTAATAGTGACTTAGTTTAATTTCTGAAGGGACTATTAAGACCCCACACTTGCTGATTTGCGGCTCCTTTGAGAACAACTGAAGAAGAAAAATGTTGATGTCCTTTTTCTAGTGAATAAACAAATTTCAGTGAGGTGAAGTGAATTAGATGGCTTAAAAAGAGTCAACAGCAATACAAACACAAGGAAGTTCTAGAGTATAGCATTACACTGTTTCAGTGTTTATTACATTAAGCCATACAAAACTTTCAGTTCATCCAGTAACTTACTGGAATATACATGCAGTTAAAAAATCCTGGGGAAAAAAAACACAAAAAACAATTGGACTCAACGATCCAAAATATGAGAGACAGCCTATAGAAGAACACTTTAAGCACTGAATCTAAAAAGTATCTAAGACTTTTAAAAACTATGTACACAAATGATCAACTTAAACTCAAATCTACATTTATCTATTTCAAGCAAGTAATTTAAAAATGAATCTAAGCAAAACACAACTAGATAGAGTTCAAGATTGTTGTCATTTTTACCTTAATTGTAATTCACACTCTTAAATCCGAGCCACCAGCATTATTTATAGACAGCCAGTTAAAGGAGACAGTCCGATGCAGAGCTGACAGTCAACATACCGCAGCCGCTGTCATACATAAACCGCAGCAACGTTAGTGCGCATGCGCATCAAACCTTTATGGATGAAAAAGGTCACGAACTCTGACCCTCTCGACAACTGCAGAAAACACTTCCAATATTATTGCATTGACAGCAATACATTTTATTACATATCGGATTTTCAAAAGGTAAGAGACATTCGTTACTGCTAAAGTACGCGAGACTCATGAGAGAGTATCGAGCTGTTGGAGAAGCAGGAAGGAAGTTGCCATTAGCTACTAGCTAACAACCAGCTAACATAGCTTGTCATAGTCTGGAGCTACACTGAGGTCTGGTATGTCTATTCTCCTACAAAGTCATGCTTTTTTACTAGCCTCATGCACCAGTAGGTGGACTTTAAGAGACGCTGAGCGAAGGTAATGTTAATAAAAGGTGACAGCTAGTTAGCTTAGCAGCGTCAGCTAACAGAGCTACTGCTACCTTCGGTGCTAGCGCTGCTCCATAGATTCCTAAATAAAGGCATCCATATTGCAGGAAATCGTCATATAAACAGTTAGCGGTGTCAACCTGTCAGTTGTCTTGTTATTTAGATGATATGGGTGAAGATCCAAAGCCTCCCAAAACGAATTTTGGCCGGTTGTCGAAAACGGAACTATCTCTGTTGGCATCTCGGGCCTTGAACCCTAGTGTTCTTTAACCCTTCAATGTTGACCTTTCACCGACAGGAAAAGAAATACCTTTATCTTCCGTATAGATTTTAAGTAGCCGGCTGTCAGTGGCATGTGTAAATATAGTGTTTTTACCACTCATTTGATATCACCGGATACAGCTCTTTAGCGGTTTTTGCGGGCTTTTGGCTAACGGTAGCTCGGTTGCTTTCCCGCAGGCTCCACATTACTAACACGCCTTGACATCCAACATAATAAACCAAGTGGTTGTTTATACTTTCCGACCCAGGCAATTTCGAATGAACTGACACAAGTGTACGCTTAATCACATATATACAAGTCGGATCGATGCTTTAGCGTGTTGCATGTACCATGTAGAGGGGAGAGAATGAGATGCTAACATATAAAGGTGGAGGTAAAGTCTGATTGTAACGCAACCAGAATGTATTTTCGCTGAGATAGTGCTTTCATTGTTTTGGTTTATCATGCTGCTTTATGTCGGGATCTATTGTTTCTTGCTGCTGGGCATCAATAAGTTAGAATGTCAATAAAGTGTATTTATCTATTGCAAAGGTTATTTGCTGATTTCCGTGATTATGGCTCATAGCTCATAAACCCAGTTTTATAACATATCAATAAAATTTTAAAGCCATGGGAAATTGAAGTCTTAATCAGGTTATTATAAAAATATTTGTACCTTGAAAAGCCTGTTTCCCCCGGGCCCCAGTAACACAAATCTGCATATGTTGTATGAATGTCATTATTTACCAAAATAAATAATAGGACTTCAAAATGACTGGTCTCTTACTGTGATGATTTCTGCCGTACAGGTGTGCATGCCTCATGGGGCACTGATGTGAGGAGCGGCGGATGAAGGTGTGCGCAGTATTGGAATGGATGGACAGACTCACAAGATTCAGCTTGTGTCAACAGACAACAGCATGGCTTTAGGACATCGAATCCAGGTGAATGAGAGGACTCTCTGCCCTTTGGACAATTCATATCAATGTGTGCTCTAGCTGCAAAAAACAAAAATAAAACGTAGATACTCTGCTTACACTTTCTATGTTATTTCCTCTGATAGATCGTAACTGATCAGCAGACCGGACAGAAGATCCAAATTGTCACAGCACTTGAGCCGTCCTCCCCCGGGAAGCAACAGTTCATCTTGGCGAACGCCGACTATTCCCCTGGCGGGAAGGTGATTCTGGCCAAGCAGGAAGGCTCTCCTAACAAGGTGATCCTCGCCTCTTCGGACGGCTCCGGGGTCAACCAGCTGCTTTTTGCCGCCCCCGAACTGGCAGGACAGCAGATTCAGGTAACGGTCCAAAGCATGTCGACTTCGTCCCCGATTCTGTTTCCATAAACAAGCCTCTGGAAGATCATATGACTGAATCATGGGTCTGTTTAGTCAGCCTAAACCTACCGCAGTGATTATTGTCTTAAATCATCCCGTCGTGTTGTGCTTGTCAGTTTGTGACTGACGGCTCGGACCAGTCTATCGTCAAGCCTGTGGTGGAGTACTGTGTTGTCTGTGGGGACAAGGCGTCAGGTAGAAATAATACTTTACTCAACTACTGACAGTATTTTTCTGAACTTTAAGCCAGTGTTGTGTGTGTTTGTAGCAAGCTGTAACATTTCCTTCTCTCTCAGGGCGTCACTATGGAGCCGTCAGCTGCGAGGGATGCAAGGGCTTCTTCAAACGTAGCATTAGAAAGAACCTGGTGTATACCTGCAGGGGATCGGGAGAATGTGCCATTAACAAACTACACCGAAACCGCTGCCAGTACTGCCGACTACAGCGCTGTATAGCTTTGGGCATGAAGCAGGATTGTAAGAGAACCTTTTTAACTACTTATTCACCTTTGATAACGTGTCGGCAAGGTTTCAAGCGCCTTACCGTCGGGAACTGTGTCGTCTTCCAGCTGTGCAGTGCGAACGGAAGCCCGTCGAAGTCGCCACCAGAGAGAAATCGTTGAATTGTGCGGCCTCCACGGAAAAGATCTACATCCGGAAGAACCTTTGCAGTCCTCTGGCTGCCACGCCCACTTTTGTATCTGAGAAGGAAACCGTTCGGTACATAACATTCACCCCAAGATACCACAGTAATGATATGTCCAGTTGACATTGAACTATACATGTAGTGTTGATGTCAAACAATAGATGTTCTGTTTGCATATTTATAGCAGAATAGCACACAGAAGTAAAATAGTTTAAATATGTCTAAAACATGTTTTTAAACGTATTCAAAAACATCTTTTTTCATGTTTATTTTTAGCTATTTAAATACAATAGTAGCAGAATGTAACCCAACTATTAAGCAGCAGTGGCTTCTTATTACTCAATTTGACTTTAATAACTGGATATCAGACATGGACAATTTTACATTTCTAAGCAAACATGATTTTAAAATGCAACGGCTGAGTTTTTAAAATGTTTTTGGTATTTTAAAAAGTTGATATACAGGGTTTCCCCCAGCAAACTAGTTAAGCCTGGTGATAAGGTGCTTGGGAAGTCTACCAGTTGCCCACTGTGTTGTGTTGTGTTCAAAAAATGTGGAAAAATTTACAGAATTTTTTTAAAATAAAACATCAATAAAGAAAATATAGCGGTGCACTAAATAAAGCTAGTATTTCTGCAGGTTTTGTATGTAGAACCAAATACCATTATCTGTTTTTAAATAGATAATTGTCTGCTAAAGATTAATAATGCATTATTATGTATAAATCTAGCGTAAAACCCGTCTTTGCTATC
>NW_015112790.1:477041-478307 GCF_001443285.1 Poecilia latipinna | reverse complement strand
AGAAAATCCTGCTCTTTCCAACATTTTCCCTTCAGGAAGTCATCATAACTTCACTCCTCTAATAACCTTTTAACAACATTTTTACCAGCATTGCACTCAGAAGTAGCTCACATAATGAGCTTAGCAGATGCACAGTTACACCAGATGTTTGCTAATAGCTGCTGGCTAGTCTGAAGGAGCTGAGTGAGGGAGTCACATGGAAAGGATGTTCTGTGAGGTGGACAATCGTAAGCTTAGATGTGGCAGCAATGAGTAGGAAGGTGACGCTAGGTTCTCACAAGAGTTTTGCACAGCTGAATGGCTGCAACTAGCCTGGTAAAAACCAGCCCCTTGTTTTTACACTTTGCTTTCTACAGAGGCTCTGGGCTCTCAGCTATTGAGAAACGAATGTGCTGTAAGTGAGATTTTTTTTTTTTCCAAGCAGAATTACACAAGAAGGCAATGGCCAGGTTAGGTGATCACAGGAGATTAAAGAATTTCTCAAACATGCAAGAAATAATCAAGGCAACATCCCAGATGTGTTTTTGATGAGGGAAAAACATTATAACATGAATCTTAACGGGGATTTCTTTGTGTCAATAGGTAACTTCTCATTGGAGTGGAGAGAAGTCACATGTATGGATTTAATAAAAGTGTCACTTGGACTTGAATTAATAAAAATACCACCAAATTTTTAAAGTGTAACTGACCCTCGTAAGGCAAAATACTTACCCTGGCAAATTTTGAAAAATTCCAGAAAAGTGGGCGGAGCCAAGAGACATTTAAGTGTAGAGAAGAAGATCCAAGGGGGTGAGCGGGATGTGATCAGGATGAACTGAGTGCTGGACCAGGGAGTCAGATTTAGCTCTCTAGTCACTTTGACAGAATGTCATCATCAACAGTGAGGTCCAACAGAACCAGCACTGTGGTTCTTTGATAGTCTGTATTTATATGGTTGTCATTTAACACTTTGACAAGAGCAGTCTCAGTACTAGGTTTACTGTTAAATTTTAACATTTAAATTAAAATTCATAAAGTCTTTATTTGCTTAAACATTTTGTTTGAAAACTAAACTTAAGGACAAAAAAGTTCCAAACATAAAGTATAGACACATGTAACAGTGAAAGTCATGGTAAGGCTGCTAATGATGTATGGGGTTCTGGTGCAGGAAGGAGCTCTTTCTAAAGTGCTTTCTGTTTACATAAAAACCAGGCCTCTTGTTCCTACCCAGCAGGATATAGAGGTTCTTGAAGGAGTTCAGAAAGCTCTGAAACTGTGTCAGGATTT
>NW_015112790.1:470383-475093 GCF_001443285.1 Poecilia latipinna | reverse complement strand
AGATGTTTGCTAATAGCTGCTGGCTAGTCTGAAGGAGCTGAGTGAGGGAGTCACATGGAAAGGATGTTCTGTGAGGTGGACAATCGTAAGCTTAGATGTGGCAGCAATGAGTAGGAAGGTGACGCTAGGTTCTCACAAGAGTTTTGCACAGCTGAATGGCTGCAACTAGCCTGGTAAAAACCAGCCCCTTGTTTTTACACTTTGCTTTCTACAGAGGCTCTGGGCTCTCAGCTATTGAGAAACGAATGTGCTGTAAGTGAGATTTTTTTTTTTTCCAAGCAGAATTACACAAGAAGGCAATGGCCAGGTTAGGTGATCACAGGAGATTAAAGAATTTCTCAAACATGCAAGAAATAATCAAGGCAACATCCCAGATGTGTTTTTGATGAGGGAAAAACATTATAACATGAATCTTAACGGGGATTTCTTTGTGTCAATAGGTAACTTCTCATTGGAGTGGAGAGAAGTCACATGTATGGATTTAATAAAAGTGTCACTTGGACTTGAATTAATAAAAATACCACCAAATTTTTAAAGTGTAACTGACCCTCGTAAGGCAAAATACTTACCCTGGCAAATTTTGAAAAATTCCAGAAAAGTGGGCGGAGCCAAGAGACATTTAAGTGTAGAGAAGAAGATCCAAGGGGGTGAGCGGGATGTGATCAGGATGAACTGAGTGCTGGACCAGGGAGTCAGATTTAGCTCTCTAGTCACTTTGACAGAATGTCATCATCAACAGTGAGGTCCAACAGAACCAGCACTGTGGTTCTTTGATAGTCTGTATTTATATGGTTGTCATTTAACACTTTGACAAGAGCAGTCTCAGTACTAGGTTTACTGTTAAATTTTAACATTTAAATTAAAATTCATAAAGTCTTTATTTGCTTAAACATTTTGTTTGAAAACTAAACTTAAGGACAAAAAAGTTCCAAACATAAAGTATAGACACATGTAACAGTGAAAGTCATGGTAAGGCTGCTAATGATGTATGGGGTTCTGGTGCAGGAAGGAGCTCTTTCTAAAGTGCTTTCTGTTTACATAAAAACCAGGCCTCTTGTTCCTACCCAGCAGGATATAGAGGTTCTTGAAGGAGTTCAGAAAGCTCTGAAACTGTGTCAGGATTTCACTGACGCTCTTTCAGGCGAAGACTATGACCCTGTTATATGTCAGAGCAGATCTATACCTATACAACACTAGTTTTCTGGCACCTGGAGAGCGTGAGTGTTCGCTCTGTTCATCCATCAAGACCAGCTCTGTGGATTACCTCTACAACAATTTTTTTGTGACATGTTGGACATAGCTTCTTTTGTGGATCCATGCTTCAGGGTCAGATACATTCACAGTGTAAAAATGGATGCATTAAAACATAAAGTAGTCTTTGAAGTGGAGTCTCTGCTCACATATCATGACAGATGTTGATCTGATCTGCTTTCCTCAGCTTAGAAGAAGCAGCAGTGGTGGCCTCAGTTAAAAATAAGTGATTACTGGCCAGCCTCTTCCAGTACAACACAACTACCAGTACCACTTTCACACAGAGGGAAGAAATAGAGTATGAACTTTCTAGCTACCTATTCTCAGTTTGTGTAGAAAGTGATGCTGCCCATCTCAAATGGCAGAAGGAACACAACATTGTTTTCCATCACTGAGCTGCTTGACCAAGAAATATCTTTGTGAGCCTGCCACCATCTCACCTTCTGAAAAGAGTTTCACTGTGAATATTCTGTAAACTCTGTGTGCTGCTGCCAGTCTTGGTCGAAATGCTCTTGTAAAAAAGATTTTTAATATTGATGGGATTTTCCTGGTGAAGTAAATAAATAAGTTGCAATGGGAACAAAGCTCAATCTAAACCTGGCCAAGCTGAAGAAAAGGCTGGAGCAACAGACTACAAAGTTGAATTACAGCTAAACTAGTACATAATCAATCAATAAATCTTGAAATAAAATAAAAAATTGGGGTAAAAAATAGACATTTCTATTTAAATGTTTTATTTCATGGGGACATTTATTTATTTTGTCTTGAATGAAATGGATCTCCATACAAATACTGCTGTTTAATAAATATGTCTGCATCCTGGACAAAGCTTTAACTCAAATGTTTATTTTATTAGTTTTTACTTTATGTAAAGAAAAAAAATATTGAGATATATATATAGTATATCACCATAAGGCTTAAAAATTTTGAAATATTTTTAGTCCAAAACACTCACCCCTATTTTGTATGTTAGGTAAAGTGGTCTACTGGTACATTGTGAGAGTAACATTATCCTCTTGTAATGTGTTTCAGGCGATGACAAAGGATTAAGTCCTGGATATGTCGCTGTCATCGTCATCGTCGTCATTGTCGCTGTCACTGTCATTTTGGCTCCCATTGTCACTAGAACTGTGTCCTGTCCTCGGTGTAAGCACATAAGATCTTCAGGTAAGTTTGGATGTTTCAGTTTTTCTTGGCATGCATAATGAGCTTTATGTTGAGCATCAGTCGCTCTAATGTGACATTTCTTCCCTGCACCTCAGTGATGTGCCAAAACAAAATTTGTTGGAGAGATCAAAATTTAACTTTTAGCTCAGTCCCTTTTTTAATATAGAAGGCTTTTTTTTCTCATAGTGTTATAGTTTTATTTACTGTTTAAATGATTAAAATAAGATTTTTGATTTAAAAAAAATCTTTAATTTCAGTCTGAAAGTTTCAGTTAAGCTTATAAACTAAAGTAATATCATTCATTACTTTTTGCCACTGTTGCTGGTACTGGAAAAGTGTAAAAACTGTTATTTTTGTGTTAATTTTAGCTTTTTGTCATTGTAACTTCATAAATTGTTTTATTGCTGAAAAAAAAATCTTAAATAGCAACATTAAGTTTTATTCCTTTAACTCCTGTGTCTGAACTCACGACTAAACCCGTGTTTTTGCTTAGCCCAGGTTTTCTCGTAGCACTGCAACATTGCTAGTGAATGAAGACTATTTTGGTTTTTTAACTAATCAAATTTTGCTTCATTAACTTAATAGAATAATTTTATTGACAGCCTCAAATCTGCATTTCAGTCATACAAAGAATTTGATTTGTTTTTCTTGCATGTATGATTAATGGCATCATTAATCCTAACTCAACAGGTGACAGGACTAAAGACGTTGCAAACTTCGAGAGTGAACTCCATAATTTAACCCTTTGAAGACGAGGTCTAAATGGCCATCCCGGCGCGCAGTCTCTCTTCTCTGTGCGTCAGCACTCGCTATGAAGCCATGTAGCGATAGCTGGCAAAACTACTACTAACCCTGCACACACCACGAACTCTAACTAACACACTTATCGTCTAAAAAACCCATCGAAACACTCTTAGTAAAATCCACAGCATCACTGTGCCCTAGTCTCTTGCCGTATCCAACCCCCCCCCTCGTCTCTTTCCGCATGTCTCCGTTCTACCTAGCAACAGACTGTCAACACATTTTTATTGGTTGTTTCGAAATGTGGTACATTTAGACCCCACAAAATAAGGCAGAAATGATCGATCTTATTTCTGGCTTTATTTTGAAGTAAATAACCACAAAACCAATATAAAAACACCACTTTTATAAAGTTTGAAGTCCGTGCTGTCCAACAGAGTCGAAATGAAAACTCGGTATGCGTCCATGTTATTACGAAGCCTTATTAATGCGTCACATGCTTGTACGCCGCACGGCGGGCAGCGACTACATAGGTTTAAAAGACCAGAAGGATTCTGAATTAACTAATGAAACATGAGATATGGAATAATTGATATGTATTGTTTCCCAATGAGAAGAACTGGTATTCATTTTGTATCGAGTGTTAATAACCATTACCATCACATCAAGACTTTATCAACACATGGTAAATAATCAGCAATTGAACATGTCTGACTAAAGAGGAGATACTTCAACCAAAATTAATTTTGCTTTTTGAATGAAGATTTCAGGTTTATTAACCAAATCAAGAATCAATCCATCTTTTTCATTCTGACACTGATCATCAGAGGCAGAACAACTTTTGGGTTATACTGAATTAAACTCTGTCTAAGATTCAGTCAAATATACTATATTTACTGTTTTATAAAATACTTTCTCCATTGCTGCCTACTATCGCCTCAGAGCCTTTATTGTAATGATCAGAATGTTTTCATACTCAGTGGTTTATGTTTCGCCAAATTGATGAGAGTTTAACAGAGTTAAGGGTTAGTGAATATCCAGTATATATATATATGTGTGTGTGTGTGTGTGTGTGTGTGTGTGCGTGTGTGTGTGTGTGTGTTTGTGATGGCTGTGTGTAGATTTTGACAATTGTCGTTTTTTTAAGCTGCTTTTTGTTTTTTTATAATAAAAAAAAAATTTGTTGTATTTTCTCCTCATTAGCATTTTATTTAATATTCACAGCTTTGTTTTTTATTTTTTCTAGTCTGCTTTAGAAACAGTAGTGTTAGCAAACAATGAGGCCTAGTTTCATTTGAACCCTTCCTTTGTGTATTAACATGCGGTCTCACAGTTGATGCTTTTGGTATTGTCATCTTTCATTTTTAATCTTCCTATTTTGTTCAGTGACATTTCTGCTTTTTCTTTTTTGTTGTTTTTATTTTGCTTTGTTTTTATGGATTTTGCTGTAAACCACAAGTGCTGCTTTAACTTTCTAAAACTGCATCAAAGTTTTTTTTTTTTTTTTTTTTTTTTTTTTTTTTTTTTTATTTTTTTTTTTTTTATTTTTAA
>NW_015112790.1:463992-465408 GCF_001443285.1 Poecilia latipinna | reverse complement strand
TACACCACAATAAACTACTTGAAAATAATCAGTGTTGTTCTTGAAGTTGCATTGAAATATGTTTCATTGTCTTTTTAGTTCAGCAACTGAAGATTCTGCATGTGTGCAGAAATTATGTGTGTTCTTAATTTAAAGTGTTCTAACTTCCTTCTGTGTATATAAGCTGACCTGGAGGCCCCATCTGCCTGTTCGTCTTCATGTGAAACAGTTTACTGTGTTTCCCAGACCTTGAATTATGTTTCCACAGCTGCCTCTTTATCTACCAGAATACTCCTCACTTGAGAAACTACATGTGTGCAGAAGTATTTTGTCTCTCCTGTCTTGCTTACCTATCCTCCCTTTTTTTTGCTTGATAATAAAAGACAAAGTTGTAACCAAAGGTCTTTAGAACGCCCAGTGAACGGCTTGGAGGAGCAGTTTGCTGAGTCTTCTCCTTTTGCAAAAGCTTGGTCAGAAAACTTATATATGTTGTCTGTGGTTCTTTTATGTAGGTTCAATAATACCTACCATGAATCCCCCAGCTTCTGAGTTTCAGTTTGTTCCTTTAAATGTAAAATTCTGTATTCGACACAGTTCAGCTGGTCTCTTTCCTGTCCTTAAGACGACATTTCAGTAATGCTGGCTGATCATTTTATACCAGCGCAAATATAAAACCTGCCATTGGATTTTAATACATAAAAATTGTACAACTGTATGTGGACTGAGATCTCTTCCATCAATAATACTTAAATTACAAATGTTAATCAATTGTTCATTTTTAAACAGTATAAATGGATTCTTATTTTACTGCTACCAAGTCTATTTTCTACATAAAATCCAGAACATTTTCCAGATGCAAGTTCAGTCAAAAAAAATTTGTATGGAATCTAGAAGTTTTAATATGATTGAACCTGAGGAGCTTCATCACACAAACCCATCAGAAATGTAATAAGATTTAATTAAGTTCAACTTAATGATCCACAGCTCTTTACCTGCAGGTGGAAGAAAGATAGCACACCCAGGTGAAACTTGTCATTATGACTGTAATTCATTGAGTTTGAGTCGGTGAACACAACATGCAGGATCCTGGAGCATTTACAGTGTAAACAGCAGCAACAGAAGCAGGACATTTTAAAAACTGATGGCAGAGCCACCGACATCTGTCACACAACATACTGATCCGTTTCCAACATTGGAGTCTTTAACTTAAACCGCAAAGCCTAAAATACAGGATATTTGTTCACAACATCTCTGTGTTAAAATGAACTATTTACAGTAGTGAGATGGTGGCATTGAGTGAAAGTAAAAACAACAGGTTTGATTCAGCTAAAATGGAAGAGAAAATATGATCCAGCATCAGGCAAAAAATGGTTAAGATGTGCAACTTAAAGTAAAACCAGGTGAAACAAACTTCTCAGGTCATTTCTGTGACTTTGA
>NW_015112790.1:451522-461691 GCF_001443285.1 Poecilia latipinna | reverse complement strand
TTTACCTGCAGGTGGAAGAAAGATAGCACACCCAGGTGAAACTTGTCATTATGACTGTAATTCATTGAGTTTGAGTCGGTGAACACAACATGCAGGATCCTGGAGCATTTACAGTGTAAACAGCAGCAACAGAAGCAGGACATTTTAAAAACTGATGGCAGAGCCACCGACATCTGTCACACAACATACTGATCCGTTTCCAACATTGGAGTCTTTAACTTAAACCGCAAAGCCTAAAATACAGGATATTTGTTCACAACATCTCTGTGTTAAAATGAACTATTTACAGTAGTGAGATGGTGGCATTGAGTGAAAGTAAAAACAACAGGTTTGATTCAGCTAAAATGGAAGAGAAAATATGATCCAGCATCAGGCAAAAAATGGTTAAGATGTGCAACTTAAAGTAAAACCAGGTGAAACAAACTTCTCAGGTCATTTCTGTGACTTTGATAATACATAAACAAAAAATGTAAGCAAACATGATCATTTATCAGCAGAAACAAATGCTGACTTTAATGGTTGCATTTCCTGAACAACAGGAGCATCAGTATTTCTGGAGAGCTTTTAAAGTATTTATCTCTGTCCCAGTTTCAGCTGTCAGAAAACAAACATGCAGACAGACATTACCCTGATTTAAAAAAAGATCCAGTTGTTATTTTCATAAAAATGACAAAGTGTGTATTCATTGTAGCTAATATTCTCTATAAATGTCCCTGCACAAGAAACCAGACGCATATTTACAAGTTTAACTTCAGAACCATCTTTAGCTAAAACAAAACAAATCCACTGCATCCTCACAGCTTTCAGTAAAACAGGTTTTACAACTTTAAATTTACACTCTGTGTGTTTGTGGAGCTTTTCTCCACCTTTCAAACATTTTTTATCAAACAGCTACTTTGGACTCAGAAACCCAACATCTTGCATATTTCTTCAACTTCACCTTTAAACAAAAGTATAAACTTTAAATATAAATTATAGATTTAATAACTTTATATACCTTTTAATTTTAACACTCTTAACTGGAAAAATACCTTTCATTTCCATCAAGACCCTCATCATTAAATGTACCAGATCAATTACTGATTCAGTTTGTTGGGCTCGTTGTACTAAGCTTCTAAAAAAAGAATTGAACCTTTAAATATTGTAATCTTAAATCTGGTTCTCTTCAAAACTGTTTGCATTTTGTTATTTTATATTATATGTTGTAAATAAAATTTCTCTTAAATCTCATGGTTCTATGTCCCTTTCTTAAAGTGCCGTTCACTTAACACTGTCAGAGTGAGGTATAAATAAAAATGCAATTCCTGTGCAAATTTTGTACTTGAAATTCCCATCATTAGAATGGAGTTTATTATTATTGTAAATGAAACCAAAATCAATAACATGACATCTGTGCAGCTTTAGGAAGTGGCAGCATTTGGAAATGTCACTGGGTTTTTATCCTGATGGATGTAGAATGAAAGCTATTTCAGTTTGTACAGGGATGAAGTGAGACGAAAAGAAAAAGTTCAGATATTGAGGACGAGTCACTGCGCAGGACAGAGTCTGAGAGAAATCAGATCAGCTGAGCCATCAGTGGTTCCTGCAGGACGTCTGAGGAGAATCTAAATGTTTCAGGTCCAGTTCGGCTCTCATGTTTATATTCAACAAGAAGTTCCTGTTCTGTTTCTCCAAACCATCGCCGGGCCTCACTCCTCACTGATGCCGTGCTCCCACGCCACCTTAGCTTGTTCGTCCTTGGTCGCTGCTATTATGGGCTGGGAGATCTTGCGTGGCATCGGCCGAGGTACAGCCGGGCGCGGCGGTCCGGACTGGGCCATCAGGGGGTCCTCCTCAGGGATGCAGCCCTCTCTGAGGTACGGTTTAGGCGGGAGGGCAGGAGGGGGCTCATGGAGATGGTAGAGAGGTGGATTGTGGGGAATGTAGTGAGGGTGGAAGTGGTGGTGGTAAAACTGGTGTTGCTGCTGCTGCAGCCCATCCGGCTGTGGAGCTCCAGTGCAGCCCAACCCTGCAGCCTGAGGCTGGATCTGGTAGCCCACCTGGGCCGGGTTGACTCCTCCTGGGGCCGAGTTGCTGCGGCAGGGCGGAGATTTAACTCCCTCCAGGACGTCTGGCTCAGACATGCTGTATCTGACGGGCTGATAGGGAGAATCCAAGTCTTCCTGGTCGGTGGTCCAGGCCTGGCTGCTGGGGACGGACTCCAGGGTATCTGTGCGGCTGGCCGGGGGGTCTGAGGAGGAGGTGGCGCCGCCAAAGTTGCTCTCGCTGAGGGAGGAGACCCCCGAGCTGGCGCTGCCCGAGAGTGTGGAGTTACTGCCATCCAGGACGGACTGCGGACTGGTGGGCGAGGCAGGTATAGGGTGCAGGGGAGACTGGGGAGACAGGAAACAGTTATAAAAAACGATTCATGATCATCATAACTGGGTCTGTCTCTAGATTTAATAGAATATTCAAACTGATCAAAAAAAGTTTAAAAAAAATTAAAGGAAGTTGTTTTTATGTGGGATAAGAAACCAAATAATTCACAACAGCAAAATACACATGAAAGTTAAAACCACATCTGGAAAGAAAACAGGAAAACACAGTAATTAGGACAAGAAAATCTATGATTTCCTGTGTCGATCTTCATCTCGTCAGTCTGTTAACTGATCACAGTTTAAAACTCAATCATAACAATTTATGATTAAAAAAGCGCAATACATATATTTGTGTTTCTTAAGGGGAGTAGACAGACATCCAAGCATCCAAACAGCAGGAACTGGGAGCAGCAAATGGAGGAGAAGGAGGAGAAGGAGGGTACCTTTCTTAAGGAGCGCGCAGGGAGAGCTGGAGGGAGGTCGCTGACCTGGTGGTGGAAAGCATCAAAGTGCATCGACAGGTGTTGCCCTACAGGGGGAGACACAGCAGGACTGACTGAAAAAGCCACACTCGCATCTCAGAGGAGGAAGGAGGGAGAAAGATGGAGTGAAGAGGCAAAGAAATGATGACAGAGGGGAGGAGGGAAAAGACAAGAGACAGGGTGAGAGGAGGAGCAGGAGGAAAACTAAATCAGTGAGGAGGTGGAGGAGTGTGTGATGGAGAGGAGGGATTTAAATCTAATCTTTTAAAGTTGATATTTTCTTGACCAAGTCAGGATAGATCTATGAGCTGTACAAAGCATGTTTACATTGTTTGCACAAAATCATTCATACATAATGAGGTTGTAACAGTGCAGTGCTGGTGGAATGTGACTCAACAATCTGGATGTTTTTGAAACGGCTCATTTTCCACTAACACCAACTTATTGCCAAAAAAACATCTGGATATTTTTTTTAATGCTTAGGCTGTTTTTAGAAGCAGTTGAGAAGTACAAAATGTACAAAATGTGAATTTTGCATAATAGATACCTTTAAATAAACACAGTTTTATTGGGTTCCTGCTTTTCCACATGTAAATATCTTATTCTGAGTTCACTTTCTACTTTTCTTTTTAACTCATTTCTGTGAGATTAATTTGTTATCCCAGTGTGGAACATCATAAAGATAATCACAAATGTACTGCAGAAGGACGGGAAGCTTTTATTTGGAACTTCAACTGCAAGAATATAAGTTGAAAAGTTGAAAAAGCATCATGAGGATCTAAAATCAGCATCCACAAGTGAATCAGTGAAGAAATACTCAAGCAAATGAGCAGACAGATGGATGCAGCCACAGCTTCATACCATGAGGAACGTTCCGGGGGGGAACCGGTGGAGCCAACACGCTGCCAACATGGGAGGAGAGGAAAGGCAGGGCCTCCCTGGTGCCGCTGTCCAAACTCCAGCTGCTGGGAGTGGTCAGGACTGCAGGAGACACAGATACAGAGTGGCTTAAAATAGCTGGACCCTTATTTAGTATCATTCATATTTTACAAAGATAAGTGTAAGTTTGGTTACCTTTCTCAGCCACAGAGAGGTTGGGGTCACTGCAGGGCTTACAGGGGCCGATCACCTGATGAAACAAGGCTCTCTGAAAGTTTGGTGGCTGGAAGAAAGACGGAGACCAATGAAGGCAACCACATAGATATGACATTGTCTTAGTGAAGTGCCTTTTGTGGCCAAAACCCTGAAAACTGAAGCTCGTCTTCAGAGATGTGATGTGGGTCGACATAAACTCTGGTTTTTAAATGATCAAACCCTCCATCCTGCCTTTGTACCTGTCCATTCTCTGTGATGTTGGAGTACATGGCGCTGCTCGGCCTCTCTCTGTGGGGCGGCAGCAGCATCAGCATCTCTCTGTTGTGTCTGTATTTGTCTGGCAGAGAAGGAGAACCCACTGGAGTCAAAGATGAACGATTAGATTAGAGAGAAGAAAACAAAATGTCACAAACATCACAAAATACAAAACTTAAACACACAAAGCTTTTTCCTCTATGTGTGTCTGAGGAGTAAATCTCTGTTGCAACAGTTTAGTGCAGTGACTGAGCTGCTCACCTCTCATTGTGGAAGGGGTGGAGTTTATCATCTGAGATGGAGCAGAGTGGGTGGAGCTAAGACTGGAAGAGGAGGGACTGGCCTGCAGAGAGAAACAAACAGTTTATATGTAAAATAATAACTACTGAGGGAGAAACTGATGTTTTCCTGAATAATAGATTAGTATGAAGCTGATGTGTTGAAATGATTCAATGGAAATATAGTGGCATCTGCTGGTAAACCTTAAGCATTGCATCTGCATGAAATAAAGATCAGTAGCACAGCACAGCTGTATAAAGAAACAAAACTGACCTGCATGCGATAGAAATCCTCTGGATGCTCCACCACCATGCCGTCTGCCAGGATCAGCAGGTTTCCTGCCTCACTGGAGTTAGAGGAGAGAGAAGGGGAGGAAATGCGAACTGGAGTCAAAACAGCAATGGGACTGGGAGAGGGAAAACCAGGAATATTATAAATAAAATGAATAAAAGAGGAATTGAGTTAGGAATAGTCAGAAGGAAGATGGACGAAAGAGAGAGGAGCCATGCAGATTGCAGAACAACAAAAAAATAGGCAAAAAGAGGCCAAAACAGCAGAAAATATTCATGCAAGTGAAAAATGAAAATAATCAGCAGCAATCAGAACATGCAAGGAGTCAAACATAGATTGATATCAATTGGGAATGAAGACAGAGAGAGAGAAAATGGTGTAAGTTCAGGAAGTGTGATATGAACAGAAGATTATAAAGGAGAAACAGCAGATGGCAGTGATTAAAGAGAAGAAGCTTTGTGTCTTTAAAACCTGAATTTCTTCAGAGTTTACCTCTGACAATAAAAACTAACTTGGCCTCTGCTGAATCAAATGCTACACATTTTTTCATCCTGTGTGCGGCTTTGGAGGTGAAAGAATGACTACAAGGAAGGAATAAAGCTGAGAAAATTCACACCTTTTCACCTCTAATATGATGAGCCATGAACAAGGTTTGGATACTAAGCTAAAATATCTACCAAAGGTTACTTTAATTTTTTTTTTTGACAATTATTCATAAATCAGACTCTTACTGTACATGTTTTACAAGTTACAAAGTGAGATGTTTAAATAAAAATAGGCAATACTAGCCATCTTTAACTTATTTATGTTCTAAGCTGAAGCTGCAGACCTGCAGTTACTCTGGATGATGATGTGACAGCAGGATTGTGGAACAGATGAATTACAGTGTTAAAACTCACTGAAAGGTAATACTAAGCTGAACCACATGTGTGTGTGTGTGTGTGTGTGTGTGCGTGTTTGTGTGGTGCAGACCTGTGTCGGTGCACGAGTTTGAAGCTCTCTGGGCTCATGGGGTTGTGAGAGGCCAGGATCCCTCTGTTGACTCCAGAACCAGACTTATCAAAACCAGGTGGGCCCTGAAACGCAACATAGAAGCCCTGCTCCGATTATTCATACCGCTCCTTCATAAACACACATTCTGAGATTAAAATCTGAGAAAATTACATCAAAAAGGCTTTTCAGAAACATTCATGGCTGTTTTGGTCTGACCAGGCAGAAGTTTAACACCTGAAAGAATCATTTATAAATTCAGGAGGTGAAATGTTCAAAGTTGAAAGAGTTTAGACTCAAAGCGGTGATGTCTTTGCTTCAGGCAGAAGAACATCCTCTTTGAAGATCCAGCTAATTAGGCTCCTTCAGCACATTGATTCATCCTCCATGATATGATAAAAGAAACCTTCCTCCAGACACATGGCTGATTTAGATTTGTTTCATCATATTAAGGCTTGTAAAAAGCTCACAAAGTTACTACTGAACAATAGGTCTGCTTCAGATTCTCTCCTTACATCATTTCTTTCAAGCATGGATGATAAAAGCTTCACATATGAAATTTAAAGCTCTTCTTGTGCACTCACATGGCAGAGGCTGCTCCTCATCATCTGGAACTGATCGATCAGCTTCTTGTGCAAGGGACGCATTTCTGGGTGCACCAACTTCTCGTGTACAGCCAAGCCCACCCCTAGGATGTGAACCTGTGAGAAAACCAAAAGAAATGTTTTAGTAAGTGATGAGAAGGAGTGATTTCTTTATTTACTCAAACATCTTAGCTATAAAAGAACTTGTTTTCTATCTGTTGAATTAGTCTGAAATCACTGTGTGCTTAATATTCTAGTTTCTGAGTCCTCTTCGAATAAAATACCAGTCATAGCATATTTTTTATGTATTGAATAAAGGTTTAGAGATTTATTTAATCAGAGTAGCTACATTAAATCTATATACTTTGTTTTCTATTGAATAGACATCTACAGCTGAAGACTGCATTCTGCTATTCTTTATTGATTCATTGGACCTGTATTATGTTACCTCTGACTTGTTTCATTTGTTTACTTGTTCCAATGTAAATGTTAAACCTCTGCGTGTTTTCTTACACAGGTTCGTCCTGAAAAATAAATGCAAACCTCATGGCGCTCCCTGATTAAATAAAATATAAGATGTAAAGTGTGGCTCTTGTGTCACCTGCTCCTGCATGAGGTCTTTGAGTTGTGTGATCTTCTCTGTGTCTTCAGGGTGGCTGGTGATGTACTCCTTATCAAAGAAAGCCTGTTGGAAAGAAAAAATAGGTTTGTTTTTAATGGCAGCAGGATTACTGCTAATATCTGCAACCAGCAGCAATAAGATATACACCTTTCACAGACTCAAAATTAAACTCATTATTTCAAAAGGTGGTTGGAGGATCTTAACAGCTCATGTTCTTCATATTAACACAAAGATTTCATTTGGACTCCTAAAATAAGAAGAGAGCCACAATAAAACCTGAGCAGACAAACCTCATGATAATAAAAACTCTCATTACAGAACAAAGATGGCAGGACAGAGAAGGACTCATTAGAAGATGAGTGTTAATGCTTATTTTAAGGTTTTCTTTTGTCTCAACCTCTTGATATCTGGCGATGCCTCCGTTCACGGCGGCGTCGATGACTCCGTTCAGCGTCATGCTGAGCAGGTTGATGTTCCCATGCAGCTGCTTGTGTTGGTACTGACTGATCAGAGTCCGCAGCTCCTGGTTCTTATTTTCCACCACAGAGACGGCGTTTTCCAGCGGACTCACCTCCACCTGCAAACAGCAATGCAGGTAGAGACATAGACATGGATAAGAACAATAAATAATACAATTATTTCTGACTTCCTCATAATACATAAAGCGTCACACATTGTTTTAATTTTGTTAAACACATTTATAAGAATAATTCATTTTCTAATTTCATAAATTTCCACACTTTGATTTTTAGATTTCTTGGACAACTTTTAAAATATAAGTACAATGTTTCACTATAATCTTTTCTAAATCTTAAATACACAAACAATAAACACCAAGAAAAACTAGGCTGTATTTACATATTATGTTAAAACATATAATAGCATTTAATTCCACTTTGGAATCATTACAGTATTTTTGAATTGAATTGAATGAGACATATCAGCCCAAAGAGTTTATTTCTCTAAAAAATTACAATTCCTATGTTGCATCACTTGAGTAGTGACTCTCAAAGAAACCTCTACAGGTGCATGTAAACACTGGTGATGTACAGACTATGGTTACACTGAAAATGTTAAATTCAATACTTTACATTGCAGCTGGAGATAAACCCTTTGTCCACAGTGTACATAACCGAGATAACCACGGAATTACTTCTAGAAAATGGGGAAGGGAATGAAGTCTGCAAATATAAAGACTTTTATATTTAGATGCTTATTCTGACTTGTGAAATGCCACAACCAAATTCAATATTTGTTTACAATTTTAATTAACTGAATACAAACCCTGACTATACAGTTTCACTGCCCAAATTAACAAAATGTTCATTTTGCTGTTATAATAAATGTAAACAATGTAACATCCTTTGAGTTCATGGGGTTTTCTATAATAGTTATCATTGTTAAAATTAATTGTGTGCATAAATAATAGGACAAAAACTTGCACAGTAAATAAATTTAATTAACTCACCAGTTCTCGCTTGTCAACCTCAAACCAGCGCGAAATTCCAGGCAGAGGATGAGTGAGGATCAGAGTCGTCCTTTCAATCCAGAGACTCTGAAAAATAAAACACACGCATTAATTCTAACTATCCTGAATCTATAGAGCTCCAGCTCAAGTTTACTTTACCTTAAATCTCACTAATAGTAGTTTATTTAAAATAGTGCACTAAGCCTTTTCACCTGCAATAAGAACTATTTATTTTTTTATTCTTTGCTTTTGTACTGCAGGAACATTGTGACACGTCTACCTTGGTAGTGACTGGCACCAGCTGAAAATGTAAAAGTTTATAGTGTATTGACTAAAAGGCTAAATATAAGTCTATCAAGCAGTTTGTATTTGGTACATTTATTGCCCATCCTGTTTGTTTCTGTGGTTGATTTTTTTTTTTTTTTGGGGGGGGGGGGGGGGGGGGGAGGGGAAATTTTTTTTTTTTTTTTTTATTTTTTGGTTTTTTAAAAAAAAATCAAGATTCTTTGCCAATAAAAATATTTGGTAACACTTTATTTGAAGGGGTTTGCACAAGACTGACATGCCACTGTCACCTGATCTATCACCTGCTATCAACATGAAGGAGTCACTATAAATGTTTACGACTGTTGTTGTGAAGAGTCATTCGATAAATAATGACACTTTTAATGTAAATGTGCATGAAAACTTGCATTAAAAGTCCATTAAAAGTGTCAAGTTTGCATTAAAAGTGTCATTATTTACCAAATGACATTTTAAGACAACAGTCATAAACATTCATAAAGACTCCTTCATGCTATAACAGGTGTTGTATCATGTTTATGACAATGTCACGTCAGTCTTATGCACACCCCTTCAAATGAAGTGTTACCAAATACGTTAAGAAAAAACATGTACATACTGCAACAAACTCTTCTGTGTTCACCTTAAACTCGTTATCTCTGTCTTTGGGTCCTTTGTGGAACGGCCGGTCGTAACGAAATCGCCGAACGTTGTTCACCCGGTAGAAGCTCTTGATGCGGTCTGGAACTCTGTCCATCTGAAGGACGGTGACGCTTTCAGGAACCGGTGCCACTGCGTAGATCTGGAGGTCTGAGCGCAGGAGGTTGAGGTCAAACATCAAGTCAAACATGGAGTTCACACTTAGATGTTGGCAACAGCATTTGTAAGACATGTGAAGATGCTGAAGTGTTTAATCTGAAGGATACACTGCGCATCACACTGCAGAATGGCCTCATCTGGCTGATTTGGATGCTGCATTGCAATAGCTTGTGGGAATTCTCCCAGCATCCTTTGCTGGAAGGCTTCTAACCTCTCATAGTCATGGCCACGGCAGACAAACTCTTTGTTCTGTCGTGAACAAACAAAAAAGTTAGTGTTGTTGTTCCAGAGGAAATGCACATCTTTCCATCTAAAATCCCTTTAATGCTCGACTTATTTAAGCTTTAAAATAATTTCATCGTTCTAAATATTAAACTCACTCTGAGGAAGAAAGGAAACTTCCTGCCGTAGAATCCCACCCTGAAGAACTCCGGCTCCAGGCGCTGCTGCTCCATAATGTTGTCATAATATGCTGCTTCCATTTTCTACAAACACAAACCAATAAATATTTACACATATCTCACATAAATGAAAAAATAGTGTATTACTACACTAAAATATAAAATTGATGTGAAAAACTAGTATCACGACAATAAGGATGCCTCCTCAGTATTGCTGGTGTTTAAAACTGAATCTGTAATACAT
>NW_015112790.1:427928-448292 GCF_001443285.1 Poecilia latipinna | reverse complement strand
CTGTAATACATTCTGATATTGCTGAGGTACGATATTAATTACTAAGTTAGTTAATTATGGTCATGGTTTGTGTTGGAGCTCACCCGTATCCAGCTGAGGCTCTGGTAGTCGTAGAGAGACTCGTATTGGAAGGCCAGTTCTCTGCACAGAGGAATACCGTACTCCCAACACTGGAGGAAACACAGAGCATTGAATTAAGTCTCTGGGCATTTTTCTATAGGCCGAGTGTGAGAACGGACCTTTCCCTTGTTGAAATAGTGGATGACTTTGCGGCAGAGTCCTTCCTTTCGGTGCCACTCAGTCTGAGCAGGATAATGCAGGAACTCTTTAACTGGTCGCTCATCCCAGTGCAGCAGCTCCCAGTACAACAGCAGGGTGAATGCAGCCTCTGCACCCAATCAAAATGCATCAGTAACACATTTCTAACTTTTTATATGTGCATAATGTTGGTTAGACATTTTTGTACCAGTGTAGTTCTCAGCCTGCAGATGCATGTCACACAGTTTGTGGATGTAACGGATGTACATCTCCTCTTTGTTGATTTCAGACTTGTAGAAATTCTGCAGGACAAAAACAATCACTCTTCTTGTTAGTAAAAAAAAACATACAGAAAAGAATATGAGCTTGACTTAGTCTTACAAGAAGGTTCACTGTGCAGCCAATCTTCTTGTTTTCTGTTTCATCTCCTTTCATACAGTCCCTGAAAAAAAGGATCCCAGGATTTAAGGTCAAACCTATTGTTCAATAAATTTCTGATTTCTCTGGTGTGTTTTTTTTTTACAATGCTCTGTACACTGATTACAAAAAAATATTTTAAAAGCATGTGTTACCATGTGTTGTTAAAACCACTATAATATTTTACCTGTAGTCCAGCAGTCGCTCCATTAACCGCGTGACCGATGTAACAAATGAGATTCCTGTCTCTCTCCACGTCTCCTGCTCAATCTTCTCCAAAAGACTGAGAAGAAAACATGTAAGAATCAGGTAGATGTGCAAAACATAAACTGTTGTGTTTTTACAGGCTGGCGACACAATTAGCAAGCTGCTTATCATTTTGACTTTAGGAAATTATTTTGCATTTAAAACTCAAACATAACCTCCCTGCAGATGTGCTGTTCGGTTTTTCAAAACGTTTACATGAAGATGCACAAAAGTAAAGGGATTCCCAGAAAGCCCATGTTTAGTAATTAATGGAAAATATGAGCAGATTTCAGTTTATTACTTTTGACGGTGTTGAACTCAGAAAATATTGTTGTAAAGCATGTTTGGGTGTTAAGAATAACGATTTTTCTAATCTGGATATAAAAAAAACTAAGTTAAATGTAAAAGTGACCAAAGTATGAAACATAAACAAACCCCACAATTGGCTCTTTTATTATATTTTTAAGCAGAAAAGTGATTTAAAACCACAATATTTTGACTTTTACGTCAGACTTACTAAAACAGAAACCCCTAGCATAAATTAATGATGTGTAAAGGCAACATCTGGAAATCTCCCACAGTGATCATAGAACTGCTCTCTTAACCAAATATAGCTTTTTGTAGAAATAAAGTTAAACATGTGTAACCACTTCTTGGCAAGAGAGGAGGAACTGGATAAAATTACAACAAAAAACAACAAAGAAGAAACGGTAGGCGAGCTCCACGGAAGTAAAGAAGTAAGAAAGATGAACTTTGCCTCAAATACAGAAAACACTTTCTCTGTTGGAAACACTTTTTGCTCTAAGAACTGAGGTGTAGTAGAGGGAACCTCAGACGTCACACAAAGCTGAGGGCCTGGGGCAAAAGCCCCAGCTAACCTCCCCGCCAGAAGTGGATGTACCTGTTGTAATATAATGTTGATCAAATAAGAAAAGCATTTCTGTTAAAGCAGTTTTTACTCCTTTGTGTCCTCTTTCAGGACAACCTGCAAGCTCACGGATTGTTTGACCACAGTTATAGTCTGATTGTGTTCATTAGCATTTTAACTTCACTTCTATTCATGGGATTTTAAAGTTAAACATGTTTGCTAACTACAGATCAGAACATGCAAGAGTTTAAATACCATTTTTTCACTGAAGCTACAGTTTAAACCTTTAAAAAGTAAAGATAGCATGAATATGTGGAGAAAAGTGAGAGATAATTACTGTATGGTTTGGTAATTTGATAATTATTCTGGTGACTCAGGCGTTTTGAGGATTGTGATGAAGCATGGCCTTTTGCACCTCAGTGTAATAATGCTGGTCATAAATGGAGGAAAAACTACAATCAATGCTTGAATCCTGCAGGAATTTTATCGTTTTATGTTTTCATCACAAGTGTCCATTTACCTGTGTGGTAAATTACAGTCAGTCAATTACAGTCGAGCTAAGCTTGTAAAAGAGCGCTTTTTAATCCCTTCATAGGGTGCTGGTCTGTTAGGTCTTTAAGCTACTGACCTGAGTTAAGAAAATTATATAGAATTGATGATGAACATCATTTAATTTTCATCTTTTTTGTTTGCGTTACTCAGTCTTCCACCTGTGCAGATTACACAAGACTATAGGCTCACACCTCCAACATACAGACATCTTCTGGATAACATGTTAAACTTTTAATGTTAGCAGCATTGATCTCTGTGTATGTGATAAGGTTACCTGGGATAGGGCCCAAACAGCTGGGTTCTAGTCCCGCAGCAAAGAGCAAAGCAAACAGCAGAGAGGAGTGTTAGAGCAGAAGAACTGAGAGTTAATTTCTTTTATAACAGAGGAGAGTAAGAGAGAACAACAGGTTTAAAAACTTAGCCAGGTGGGAGTTAAAGCACAAACAAACTGTGTTCCTTACAGCAACCCGAACAGCTCTCTGTAGTTCTCGTCGCCCTTTCCCTCCGACACCAAACTGTCCAACTTGTCAATTAGTTCAGCTTCCACCTGAACATTCAAAGAGAAATAAACCAACTCTCTGTGTGCAGCTTTATAACAGAGCAGACCTGTGCTGCTTCTCGGATGTGACCATGGGAAATCTGAGTCTGCACATGTGTCTGCATACCTGTTTGAAGCTCCCATTTTTGCGCTGCTCCCAGTCCATCATGTCGTGAAAGATCGGGATCATGATGTTCCTCACCTCCACCTGCGGGACCAGCGTCACTCCGAGGAACGGTCCGATCATCCCAGGAATGAAATGGATCTTATTCTCCCCTAAAATCAACACATGCTTTAAAATCGTCTTCAATCAGGAAACAATTTATTCTATCAAGTGCAATTATAGTGAAAAAACATGTGACTCATACATGAGTTCATAAAGGCTGTAGGGAAAAGATTATTGATGTCCATTTAAAAGAAACATGGAAAATAAAAACAAATCTCACCCAAGTTCTGCCACATGTTGAAAAGTTCATAAGTCATCATAACTCTCATGTCGCCATACCTGCAATAAAAATAAGATCACTATTAATTAAACACCAATTACTTGACTGAATAAAAAGCCAAAACGCAGAATGAAACTGGCACAAACCACTTGCAATACCTAAACTCTCCACCAGGAGGTAGAAGAAAAATGTATTCAATATGGCAGGTTTTTGAGAAATTTGCTAATTAATTAAACACCAATTATTTGCTGGTTTATTTTTCTCAAATCCCATTTCAAATGCAGCTCAGAATGTTGCACAACATAATGCCTGATATTTATTTTTGGTTTAATAATCTTAAATCTTATATATGGCATCTTTCATATTAAATTGTTTTCTTGTACATAAAGATAGAACAAGAACTTGAGCTTGGAAATGCAAAACAAATTACCTCAAACTGAAAGCAAATTTTAGTACATGCTTCTTTACTGTGGGTACATATAAAGAAACATTAAGCACAGACATTTTCCTGTGTAGCTTGCGTTTTTCTTGAGCAGCTTGCAGTTTTACAAATGATGTGCAAAATATATTCAGCAACACGTTTACTTCATGAAAGGTAAAATTAAATCATCTTGTCTAAAAGCTGAAGGGATGGTCATGGTTTGTCTTGGTGGTTTTTCATGTGATTGGATAAAAAGCCACAAAGCAGAAAGAAACTCGCACGGCCACTTGTAATACCCAGACCCCCCACCAGAGGACAGAAGAAAAGTTCTGTAGTCAATGCTACAGCAGGTTTTTGAGAAATTTATTAACTCAGAGGTGGAGGTATCATAAATGTATATCAAAAATTATGTTGGTAGAAAATCGCATACTTTTTCAAACCTTATAAATAAAGTTACACAAACTCCTAATTATTAGTAGATTGCTCTGGTTTAATTTATGTGACACAATAGGTGTCACATAAAGCATTAATGTGTTGGTGATCCCAGAATTGAGCTAATTCATGGCTCTTTGCCATTTATTAAAATAAATTTCTTTATTTTAATGTGTGTTTAATGCCACAGTTCAGCCAGAGATGTTCAAACTGTGTCTATTAACCGTTTTCTTTCACAGTGTTTGAGGTGTTGCAAACAGAGGTGACGAGAATTAAACCAAATATGAAAACAAATCTGCCATTTTGGGAAAAAAAATAGATTTTCCCACATTAATGAAGAGTCTCAGTGAGGTTACACCACTCAGCTCAAATATAATGCAGCTCAAATATGTGAACATTTGCTTTCAGCAGGTTGAAACACATATTCAACTGTTATAATGTTTCACATTGTGTTTTAACTTTGTCTCTTTTTTATTGGAACATAGTTTGATTGTGTTTTGTGAATCTTCTCACTTGTCTAAGATCTTCTTCCTCTTAGCAGGACTCAGGTTCTCCAGCTGTAAACTCGGCTGGTTGATGTAGAGAACGGCCAAGCTGAAGTAGGAGTTCCACACCTGCTTATGCACACATACAGGCAATGAAGCACAGACTTTTCTTTAATACTATCCCACTTTGAGTTCTGTGTAAGTCTATTTAAATAAATGTTTCAATATGGGATGTAGAAGTTATACTCATAATAATATTTAAATGTGTGCACCTTGAAGTCAAAGTCTGTTTCAGCAAAGTTCTTGTGCAGCGCAGGAGCGAGTTGCTGAGCTGTGGTGAGGATGATGCTGCAGAAAGTGAGCACATATATTCCTTGTGTTAGCAGCTGCTTGGTTTAGTTTCAGGAACTAATATATATATATATATGTATTGATACTGATGTCTCCGCTGTCTAGCAGACTATTTTTGTCTCTTACTTGCTGGTGAGGAGCCTCATGATGTTCCAGTCGCGAGGAAAAATACTGAGCTTCATCAGATTTCTAAACACACACAAAATCTTCAACAAAAACTCCTGGGGGTCAAGAAAAGGGAAGTGTCAATGTTCCTCAAACAAAATCATTATTATTTTATCACCATAAAATTTAAAATATTTGAACTTCTTAACAGTTTGACTTGTCTTTGCTGCCGTTTGCATCAGATTTGTCATTGCTAACATGACTGCAGGATGATTTCGTACCTTGAGCTCGTCCTTGCTCTGAAAATTCTCCATCAAGTGTTGAAAGTGGATATCAGTCATCTGGCGGAGAAGCGAGAGGAGGCACGAGACGTACTCTCCCTGCCAGAAAGAAAGACAGCGACAGACATGTGAGCCAATCACATAGAAGCTGTTACCTCCGTAGCAGAGAACCAATCAGAGATAACAATAAGAGGCTCTTTTGTGAATAAAACAAAATCGTCAAAAGGTGCTGGATAGTAGCAAATATTCTTAATCAGGTAAACTTTGAAATTTACTTTTAATGTCCCAGAATGAATAGAAACATTTGTTCAATTTTCATAAAATCAGTAAAGATGATTCATTCATTTTCTGAGTGATGCTGTGGTTAATGCAACTAATAAATTGTTTTCTTTTGTTATCCTAATTTTTGTCTTCATTTCAACTTTTCTATTCCAAACACAGATTATTTTATATAGTTTGAGATCATAAAAAGGAACAAAAAGGAAAAGTGAACATGTAAGGTTCAGGCCAAGGAATGAAAATGAAAAATAATTGATAGATATGCAACAGTCACATGTCAACTTCATAAAGTTTTTATTTGTAAACAATTTTTAAATACATTTTATATCCATTTCACAATTTTGTGAAGATCTTCAAGAACTCCAATAAACTACATTAATGTTTTTGTTTCCAATATGACAAAATGTAAGAAGTTTAGGGATATGAAAACTTTTGAAAATCTGTATAATAGCTACAGGATGTGAGGGAGAGCATAAGAAACATTTTCAACACTTTTAATGCCAATATTGGAGCATGCAAGCATTCCCAACAGGGATAAGCGATTGGTGTCTAATCAGAAAAGTAATGATGGCAGGGGAATAATGACTGGATGGATTAGGAGAGGGCAATATGGAAAACTACTTAAATGTTTATTCTCTGGTGAATAGATTTAAATCTTAGTGCATCAAATGTCAAAACTAATCTAAATTATAGAACAGAAAAATAACCGGGGAAACCATGTTTAATATTGCCCAGTCCTAGCAGAGAGGCAGCATGACGAGGGGCAGGCCAGGGAAGAGGGCGGTGAAGGAGTAGTAGTCATATTGTTAGTTACTAACAGTGATCTCCGCGGTGCACTGCGGACAGCGTTGACCCCTTACCGCCTCCTGCGACTGGCTCTTGCTCATGATGGACAGAAGAGTCTGCAGGAGGACGTCCAACAGAGATTCCACCATCATCTCCACCTCTTCCTGCACCGACGTGTCCTGGAGGAAGAGACGAGGAGGAAACATGGAGTGAAGGGGACGGTTTGGAAAAAGGTTGAAAAGAAAGTGGAATTGAGGCAGAACAAAGGAAAGGGGAAAGAAAAGTATCCAAGACAAATACAAAATAACAAAAAAGGATTCACTGCATTTCCCCTTTTTGTAGATGTCAGGGAAGAAAAAACATTCAGATATTAATTAGCATATATGTGTAAAAGATCATCCCCATAACTCTCTCAGTATCAATTGAAAAACAATGATGTCTTTTGGAAATTGGTAGCAGGAAATACGAGCGCACAGTTTGTAGAAATATTTAAAACCTAAACAAAGTAAAAATCTTTATTGCTCCCTTCAGGAAGCTTTTCTGGCTTCGGTGATACTTTAGATTTAGATAAATCTCCCAAATGAGCCTAATAAGTTCACCACTGTTTAAAAGTTTGTGACTTTTTTAGAAAATGATGTGGACTAAAATAATTTATCCTCAGACTTTAATGACATGAGAGACAACTTGGATGAACGTTCTGCATTATACTCATGTGTCTACATGGGTTACCAGTGAGCTGCTCTTGATAATGGAGAAAATGGAGCTGAGTATCCCTGAACAGATGAGCAGTTCTTTCTGTTGCCTCAGATGAAGATGGATGTGATGCAGGACAACTGGGAGCAGAATCCTCCGAGACTCTGGAGGCAAACAAGTTAAAGATTACTCATTGACAAATAAATAGATTCAGTTTACAGAATGATTTCATATATTATTTGAAAACAACAATTCATAAACAAATCTGAATTTGATGGTTTCCAAAGGATCTTTTTTTTTACTTTTTTCCTAAAACATTTACATCTCCTTCTTGTTATGGAGAAAAATAAATCAGAAGAAAACTAAAATTAGGCTGAAAACTACAAGCCGTTACCAGGGAAAGAGAAGAGCCTGCTATCCACAGTTCGAGCGATGGACTGCAGCTTCACCACGTCCATCGATTGTCCAATATGCACCGTTGATGGCATGCTGCCCAAGGTCCCACGCACAAACTCTGCCACCTCCTGCACCGTGAACATCTGCAGCAGCTCGTCAAAGATGGCAGGGAAGGAGTTTAACAGCGCCGCCTAAAGAAGAAAAACAGGAAAAATGGAACAAGTGAGGAAATTAGGAGGATATTCAGATGACAGCACAGGTGAGGGTCGGGAAGATGAAGATTTATGTTAGAAAGAGAACAAGGAGGTTAATGGTGTCAGTTTCAGTGAATGTAATGAGAGAAAGGTGTCCATGATTCTGTAAAACAACCAAACAGAGCAGAATTGAGTCACCTTGAAAAGCTGATTCCCAAAATGAATCTTTTCATCACAACTCAGGTGTGCAGCTCATGTATGTGTGTCCCAATCCACAACATGATAAGACTCATCATAAAATGTGTTGGTTTTCAAATGGGCATTAAATATGCATAAGCCAAAAATAAATACAAATTACCTTTATTTTTGTATTGATTTTCTACATTTTGCAAAAGAACTACTCACCTGTTTTAAAAAGGCACACAAGGAGTGAAAAAAGAGTCAACTTACAAAGGCATCTCACAAAATAAAATAAGGGAAAAAACTGTAAACCTGCAGGGAAAAAAGACAAAGATTTACCTGTATGGGTAGAAAACAAAGACACATAAACTGAGCTAAGTGGTGACCCTTGACCCTCCAGCAGTCACTGACTTCTTTATGTAAATAACTAAAGCTGCTGATAGAAATTAGGATACTTTAGGTTCACATTTTTTGCTTTCTCAGTTGCTGAAGTCAAAATTTGAGGTTGAGTAAACTGGATTTGAACATGACTCAGGAGATGTAAAGTTCATAAATCTGTTCACGCAGCTTCAACAGTCCAAATGTGCACAATAGTCAGGATTTTAGCCTTTTTCGTGTATCTAAATTGTCTGTATTAACACTAGTCTGATCACTTCAGATAAAAAACTTCAGTCAAAAGCAAATCTTGAACTACTCTACAGGGATAATTGCCAACTATTAGCTCAGCTCAAAAACAGATTTACTTGTTACTCTTGAATCATTCTACAGTATCTGTGTATTTTAAATTTGAAAAACATAAATCTTTTGGTGATCTTTTAAACTGGTGATACTAGTAGGTCTCCATGTTTTTTGCAGATCTTTCAACATTTTTCTTTTACTGCCCTTTACTTACTTTCTCTTTCATATCTAATAGTTTTAAGTTATTTTTTCTTCTATATTCACTGAGGATAATGTGACTTGGAGGGGAAGACTTGTTAGTTGTTGCTGTTAGAGGGAATGTATTAACATAGGTGAGCATGGTGTAATGGGTTTTGTGTAACAGTGGGCATGATTTGTCAGTGCAGAACAAACATGACTGTGTTGGAATATGTGAAACCAAACATGATGTGTGTGTTTGGTGCTTTATTAGGCTCACAAACAGCTCAAGACATGAACAGGAACTCTGGGCTTCACACAACAAACTGGGAGTTGCTGCTTTCTTCCAAACGTCTACTTACTGACAACGAAGGCGGCCGCAGAGCGTTGGAGCTCCAGGCCTGAGAGCAGCTAGATGGCCCGCCACCAGGAACCTGCCCTGGGACGGGGGCCTGGATCTGGCCCAGGGCAGAGACTAGAGCTAAGGGGCCCGCAGGCCCAACGCAGGGGCCTGGAGTCTGATTGGGGCCGGGGCAAGGCTGTGAGCCCTGTGGTGTGCGGGTAAGAAGGAGGTCCAGGGGAAAACATCAGGACCCAATGGAGGACAGTTAGAGGGGATTGAAAAAGAAGGTGATGCGAATAAGCAGGGAAAGTAGAAAAAAGGTGTAAAAGGAGAAAAAGTTAAATTAAAAGCAACTAATGCAAAACAGCTGGGGTAGAAACTCTACAATAACACAAGTCAAACTAAATAAACATTTATGGCACTAGATGTTATAAAAGCAAATTAAAGTCTTGTGTAAAGCATAATGAAATAAGCTGAATAAATGAGTGAAGCAGTGACATTCAGTTCATTTAAAAGAATGAAAGATTTGAAGTAAAAAGGCAGTGTTCAGTTTGTGCGTTAAAAATGTTTCCCCTCACCTGAGTGAATATGAGGGTCTCTGAGTTGCGGCTGTCCAGGCTGAGGACGAAGCGGATGGACTGAAAGAGTTCCTGGATGCTGATTCGAAACTGCTCCTCCTCCATCCCGCAGGTGGCCCGCGAGTAGAGGATCCTAGACTGGATGATGAACTTGAACAGATACTCCAGAGCCTGATAACAGTTTGATGTTTAGGACAGAAAAACATATGTGAGATACTTAAATATATATATATAGCTTGAATAATATGTAGAAGTTTGCTTCAAAAATAGGAATACATTAAGTAAACAGTTAACAAAATTATCCTCATAGTAAAAATGTGGTTTCAATCTAGGTTGTAGATGAAGAAAATTGGATTTGAATGAACTACAACTCAAAAGAAATGCAGCAGACTGAATCCAGTTGTTTTCATTTAACTGCAGTATGTTGAGCATAACCTTAATAAGAAGGAAACATCACAAATGAGTTTATACACAGTTTGTAAAATAAATTAAAATCCTGTAACAAACACAAGCTAAAAACAGCTGAAGCACACAGAGACTTCAAAAAGACAAATTAAGAATTAGGAGCCAAAGCTGCAGAATATGTCAAAACTATTCTCAATAATTCATGTCGTCCACTTCTACATGACAGTGTGACTCATTTGAGATGGATGTTTGAGTCTGGTGAATATTTCAAACTGCTCAGCAGCTTTGTTGAATGAAAGTGGTACAGTCTGCAGGGCCTACAAAAATGGTCCATCTATTTTAAAATAAATGCTTGCTATTCTTTGTCAGCAGACAGAGCAAGGACACAGATATAATATAATCCTAAATAAAACAGAGCATTTATTTTCTTTGTTTTTGGCTTGGTTTGGTTTAGGAAAAGCATATTATTTACAGAAACTGTACAAATCAACAAACGACAAGCTTGGTTACAATGGAGCATGTAAACATATTTGACAACTTACAGAACTGCATTTACTTTTCTTAGATCTCATTTATTTAATGTAACACGTGAACTGCTTTATGGGTGGTTCTACTTTGACAATCGGAGGTATAAAAGCTGTGAGTTTCTGCTCGTTCTTACCCTCATCGCTTCCTGAATGTGGTCCTGTCTGACCACCTCTGCAGAGCGGTCCATGTACCATTTCAGACAGCGAATCAGCTCTCTGGAAAAACAAACAATAGTCACAGCACTTGTCTTCACAACAGCGGTACAAAAGCTACACTCACATGCTGTTATTGCGTGGTGCAATTAATTTATCAAACCAGGTGGCCAAGTAATATCTCTCAGTAAACACAACTTCACTTAATCAGAGGAAGTTGACTTTGACTATTAATTTTTATTTCATTTTCAACTGCTTGATTTAGTAGATCTTTGCGACAAAGAAGAAACGCTTAATTAAAAAACTTGAAGTATTTTATAAATAAGCCAAACTTTCTCAGCTCAATGAAATTTAATTTCCATCTCTTGCAGTGTCTCATTGTCATTATTGCAAGTATTTTTTCAGATCATCAGTTTGGAGAATAGATCATGTTTTCACCCTTTGTTGAAGGAACACAGTTGGAGCCAGAGGCAGAAAAACTCACTTGTAGGCCAGAGCTCCTGCAAAGTGTTTCTGGATATATGTGTCCATCACCGGCCTGAAGTGGTAGTATTTACTGTCCCTGAGCAAGTTAATGATAAAAACCTGGAAGACAGAGATAAATCTGTTAATAAAGTATTAATAATAATTATAAATAATAAGCAATAAGCTTTGCAAAAGGTAAGAGAAAAATGAACAGAAGATAAATAGTTGTACCAAATGTTGAAGCAAACTGTATATTTTAACATGTTTATATAAAATCACAGAGTCTTTACTCAAATCTAATTGCTTTATTTCCTTTAACAAACCATCTTACCAATGACTGGAACACAAGGGGTCCATATTTATCTGTGTTGTCATCCAAGATGGAGAATAATGTGTCCAGAATATCCTGAAGAAACTGTAAAAAACACAAACAAATAGTAACATGTTTCTCTGCAATCAAAAAGGCAGGTGCTTGGGTTCCCTGATGAACGTCGCGATCCGGCATGCTAATGGAAAAACAAGGAAATGATCTGCTTTAACATGAAACATAAAGTGGGCAGATCTGAGGAGGGTCCTGGTGAATTCAAACTTCTTCCATTTCCAAAAAAAGTGTAGCTTTTCTAAACTCTTAATGTTTTTTCGTCCTTCAACAGATCAGTGATTTGATAAAGTCTGATGTTGGATGTCTACAACAAGTTTCTTTGAATTCATGGCAGATTTTTGGTATGATACACAATGTCAACTACAACTTGTACAATCATTTTGAAGCACGATCAGTGGAAATCAAAATGCATCTGAGCTCAACTTTGAGTGTTTCACCAAAGGGTGTGAATACTCATGTGTCTATTATGTTTTAATGTTTACATTTCTTACAAAAAAAATGAAAACTATGCAAAGCTCTGATTCAGAAAAACTCTAAAATATAACAAAAAGAGGAAAAAAAGCAAATGATGTGAAGACTTACAATGAGCATTAAACATATAATAAAAACATGAATAAGTTGATATGATAGTAGTGTAGTCTGCTGGGAGCTTTGTTTATCTACAGTGGGTCAAAATGTTGAGTTAGTGTTGACTGCAGACTGATACAAAGGTCACTGTAGGAGTATTTGCAGAGAAACACTGAGTGAACATGACAGCCAGATGGTCTTCAACAAGCCAACATCAATACAACTTCAAAAGAATTACTTCAATCTTTACAAAACTGTAAAAAAAATAAAAAAATAAATAAAGTACAGTCAAATTAAACTGGGTTGAAATGTGCTGCCAACATTTTCACACCTCAGATGATGTGAGCTGTCAAACAGTGAAAATCATTATCCTTTAACAACACATCTGGGACAAGGGCAGCCTATTATCACCTGGGGGACATCACACTACAGCAGGGGAAGCCAGTGAGCTGAACCAAATAAAAGACAAAAGAAAGCTGTTAATCTGTCAGGCTAAATGGAAAATAAAAAAATAGGACTGACATACTACAGAAATGATACTTAGTTGCAGTTTCTCACTGCTGGAACCACAAACGTCATGATCATAAGACAAGTTATTTGGATGTAATAAGAATTATGGGCACAAACAGAGCTTTCCTCCTCCCTTTTGTTGTCACAGTGAACCTCACCTTGACTATTTCTTCACCACTGACGTGTCGCAGACGCCCAAGGATGTCCATGACCCGGTCAGGATGGGCCTTCCACTTAAGGAGAGCCAGGAGGTCCACTGAGAAAATAATGGAAACATAATAAACACAATGATGAAGTGACCCAATGAAATACTGATTATGACATGGTTGGATTAATAACTTTAGACAGAATCAGGAAAATATGACAACTCAAAAAGTATTTAAAGTAAACAAATATGTTGAGCTGTGAAGAGGTGGTTTGCCTTTACAACATGTTAGCAGTTTATTGCCAGCTATAGAAACCTTCCCCATATGCTGCGTCACCAAGTCTAGCTGAGGATCTACTACTTTGTAAATTTGATTGCTGGTCCTGCACACCTCACACAGAGCCCCCCCCCCCCAAACTTCCCACCAACACCACCTTAAACATCCACATCCCTCACCACTGCCGGCTCTACAGATCACAGATGATGATGAGAACTGGGTCTTCCAGTGTCTGAGTGTGTAGAAGGCCCAGGTCCATTAGGAAACTCCCCTTTCTTAACAACTTGACCCCATCTTCACTGATATCTTTAATTCTCTCAGACTGTGTGAGGTTTCCATCTGCTTAAAAAGCTCCACCATCATCCCAGTCCACATAAACACACCATCACAGGATTAAATGACCACAGGCCTGTTGTGCTGACGTCTGTGGTCATGAAATCCTCTGAGTGCCTGCTGCTGAAGCATCTGAAAGACATCACAGGCTCCTTTTTGATCCCCCTGCAGTTTGCTTACCAGACCGACAGACTGGTAGAGGTTACAGTCAACCTGGCTCTACACTTTGTCCTGTGCCACCTCGACCATCCAGGGGCATAAACAAGGATCCTGTTTATTAACTTCAGCTCTGCCTTCAACATTATCAAGTTAGAAATCCTCCACCAGAAGCAGCAACAGGTTAGGCTGGGAAGCATCTTTTCCAGCTTAACATCAACATCAGTATGATCTTTCCCCACTCCTCTTCTTCATGTATAAAAATGGCTGCACATCAACCGATCCATCTATAAAATAAGATTTATAAAATTCCTGAATGTTGACACCACTGTCATTACTCTGATCCAGTACAGTGATGAGTCTGCACACAGAGAGGAGGTGGATAGGCTGGTTCACTGGTGCAGTCAGAACCACCTGGAGCTAAACCTAATAAAGATGACGGGGGACTTCAGGAGAAACCCCCACCCCCTGCCCTACAACACTGTCAACTGTGGATAATTTCCAGGTCCTAGGATCTGTTTTCCAGTTTTCTCAGGAACCCCGACCGTCCTCACACATCCACTCCATCTAAAAGAAGGTCCTGCATAGATTTCTGCTGGTCAGCTACTAAACTGTCCTCTTCCAGTCTGTCCTGCATGTCTGTGTGGTTTGGCTCATCCACTGTACAATAGAGGTCCAAACTGCAGCAAACAACTTGGTGTCCCTGTGAGGATCATCAGGACTGACATTCCCTCTGTTCATAACCTGTTCAGGTCTCAGGCCAGTATTTAGGTCAAGCCATCCTCTGGTCGGTGCCACAGAGCGCTATAGCAAAAACTAGCCGTACAGAGACAGTTTCTATCCCCAGGTCATCTGTCTGCTGAACTCAATGAATACCTCACAGGGTAGTCAGCTTCTCAGCTGGAAACAAATACTGGTGAGAAGTATCCTTATTTAATAAGCGTTTTTGTTATATATTGTAGCGTGCTGTTTGTGACTATATTTTGATTATAATGTGAGCGATGAAAACTGAAGTCACATTCTTTTGTTATATTTGAGGCCTTAGTGCCTTATTTCAGAACATATTGAACAAAATTATGCTAAGCATCGACACTGTGGATGTTTAGTAGGCCTACTATGAAAAGATTCTGTTTCCCTGTAAAACTGAGATGTTTTTAATGTATTTATTAAAATTTTTTATAACTGAAGGAAGATTTAATTTTCTGATAGCGGATTTAAAAGCTACTGGATTAACCGGTTACCGTTCTGAGTGAGTTTGGTGGAGGAAAGCTGCGTGGCGATCCAGAATGTCTCCTTGGTGCTTCGCTGGAAGATGAGGCTGGACGGGATGTTGGGGCAGCTGTTGAAGTCGTCCTTACAGCATGGAAGGCCAAGATACAGGGCGTGGTTACTGAAGGTTGTGTTCTCATCACACTAAACCCACAAAGAAGAAAAAGAGGATGAAAAGGTAGAGAAATTTAAAAACAAGTGCTCTTGTTTTAATGCCGATTTAAATTTCAACTAATAAAATCAAAAGAAATCTGATTCACTTTTTTAATCTAACGCGTGTATTTTGACAGTTTTCACATTTTGAACTGGTCAGTATAGTGAAAGCCTGGAAGTGCAAAAGAACTGTATATTATTTCCAGACTAAAGTCTATAATAGAAGAAGATGATGAACAAACGTATGAGTAAGCAGCGTTTTTCTCTGACCTTGTAGACGTACAGCTCATGGCTCTCGTCAGATAATGTAGTTCCATCCTCTCTCATCAGAGGGGTGAAGGCAAAGCCATAAAGTTTTTTCTCTCCTTTATCTTTTGCTGTACAGTGAGAGAAAACAGGGAGGAAATAGAAATGTAAAAGGAGAGAAGCAATGAAAGTTTTACTGCCAATAATATGTTTCACAGTCTTATTTATAACACGTTTCTCACTGCCAGCTCTGTTAACCCACTGAGGGTACGCATAACACACTCACTTGAGCAATGTCTGAACTCAAAGCGGAGGTGGGAGCCTCTGAAACGATCGATGGGAATCGGCAGCTTGATCACTTCACTCCAGCGAGGGCTGTTGTTGTGGTAAAGGACAAAGGAGCGATACTCCGGGATGTTGGGCTCCCCTGAACCCAGACTGATGCAGTCCTGCAGGGGGAGCCAGAGAGTTTGTGCAAACAGACAAACAAACATGAAAAAAGATGCAACAACTGCAGTTTTAAGCAGCTCATTTTTAGATGTGTGAGGTATTGTTGATTGGGAGCAGTAGGTTGGATAATGTTAAGTATTTAAATATATTTATTGGTTGAATTTTAAACATAATTCTACCCCCAGAACATCTGTCTGCTGAACTCAATGACGGAGGTAAAAAGAAGTTTGAGGTTAATTGCGGAAATGCTGTTTCTTTCATCCATTGCAAGTTGCTGTTATCTCCTCTTCTTACATTACTGATATCAAACTGAGCAGCATATGTATGTAGGATCACTTTCATACCTTCAGCACTTCCCCATCTGCGTAGATGACATACATGGTCACTTCGATGTTTTTCTGAACACTCTTCCCTCCTCTCTCGAAGTCTCCTCGCTCCAGAGTCAGGTACAGGTCATTACGGACGTCGCCTGATTCCAGGAAAGGATACAAAAACAACAATTATAATAACATACAATTAACCGTTTCAGTCTGTTCATATTTAAAAACTATAAAACATATTGTCAAATACAAAGACAGGGTCTAAAGGACACACGTGTCCTCAAGCACAGACTAAATCTCAGACACATTTAAAGCTGAATATCTTTAACGTACAGAAGACAAATGACCTGTGTTATCCTGTGTGGATTCATTTGTCATTTTAAGCTCGTCCTTACAGAGGAGGTGTCACCTCCAATACATCAGGTTGGGCGTTAAATACTCACTCCATCTCTGCCGGAGGGGAGGAGTGCTTACTGTGTGTGAAAGAGGTGTGAAAGACCCTTTGGCATGTTGTGTTTTTTACAATACAGCCCTGCTGTCTCTGCTTTAGAGGACAGGTTCAGGGTTAATGTGCTTATTTGGGTAATTTCTGAAAATATAACACAGTAAGTTGGGGGATAAATGTTAAATTCTCATTATAAATACACATAAAACAAAATAGGAAGGATCTGATGCCACAGACACGGCTGTGTTATTCCATGTGAGAGAAGCTAAGTGCAGTTTAAGTGCACCTGAAGGCTAAGATTGTTTGTTGATATATTTTAAGATTAAAATCAGTATATGGAAGTTATCAACAAATTAACAGGTCAGAATGAAAATATGTGCTCCATAAACCCGCAAGACGAGGGTCACAATAGTATGTGACAGACAGGATGCCACTTGTGTTAGCAAAATGTTTGTCCTGTAGGACAGAAGGTTTGACTGTCTAGTAAATTAAAAGCCCACATATCTGACGGAGGATATTTATACATTAGTAAGAACCTTGAAAAACAGAGACTTTACTAGAAAGTCACTTGATGCATTCATAAGAAATCCACTGAGGTCAAACATATTTACATGACCTGTCATAGTTACGCGTCGATCTCATATTTCATTCATGCTGCAGGAGCATGCATGGATTTATTATTTTTCCCTTCTCACTGTGGTGAAGCTTCATAAAGTCGTGTTAAAATGAAACAAAGACAGGGCAGTACTTGTTGAGTCTAAAGTACCATTGAAATTGTTTCTGCATTTTGATGAAGAACATCTGTGAAACATCTCAAACGTTGTTGATGTTAATGTTTTGTTACAAAAAGGAAGCAACAAAAGCTGAACTCAAAATGTAAACTGAGCAGCTCAAGTCTTGGAATAAATGAACCAAGTTATTAAAAAACAATGCAGTCTTTTGTGAGACTTGAGCAATATAAAATGTCATGTAGTGCCTTAGGTTTTGACTGAGGATTATGTTTGGGTCGTTGCACAAAGCTATTTGTAGATACCAAATGTATGCAAACAGGAGTTCTTCTAATTATCAAACAAAATACAGAGGCACATTTATTCTGAAAACAGCTCACCTGGGGAAATGGCATTTATCTAAACTGGGAGTTTGTCCACACATTTAGGGGAAAGCCAGCCCCATTTAATATGTGTTTATATAAGTTTTAACCAGAGCAAATTTAAATTTTAAAGGGAACTTTTGCATTCTTTCAGACAGCATGAAAACATATTTTCTGTTGAAAGCTTTGTGTAATTTTGATGCAAAGGAAGTTTTACGAAGTAATCATTTTGAAACTTGATATCAAAGAGATTTATCTAGTCAGAGGTTTTGTAGGTTTTAAGAAAAGGCTTGTCAGGTTCATCCGCTACAGCTAGATTGATAAAATCAGCAACCTGGTGCAAGAAGTGATGTAAATTGCTCAGATCCATTGACCTTGACAGGCATTATTGATCCTATGTGTATTTAGCGCCGTCTGCTTCAAGAATCTAGTGCCGAAACAAAGCAAATGCTGTTAACCGTATTTACACCATCAACCCATTTCAAATCCATGCAGAGACGATGCTGGCACAAACTGATGCTAATATTATAAGCTCTGAAAAGACATCAAATGTAAGAGGTTCATTTTTTAAATTAAGTTGTATTACTCAAAATACCCTTTCCAAAAGTCAAATTTGGAATTCTTTCACTTCTAATATTTCCCTGATGTTGATTATTGTGCTGTGCTCAGACAGAACCTAAAAATAAAACAAACAGTGTGGGTGGACACGTGTTACTGGAGCACATTGTGCAGGATGTGACTCACCTGGCATGATGACATCTGGGAATCCCAGTTTCCGAGTGATGGCTACCCCCCTGCTAAAAATGAGAGGGTTTTCTCTGCGGACCTGCTCCATGTCACCTCTGAGCAGCTGCAGGGAGATGATCAGTCCTGCAGGATTTCATGAGGAGAAGACTTGAGAATAAGTAACTTCACAGAAAAATAAGAGAGCAGAACAAAAGCAGAAATAAAAGAGAAAAGGATGAAAGGCATATGTAAAGAAAAAAAAAATCTTGGCCAATTAATTTCTAAAGAAGAGCAAAAATAGCTGCATTTCTGCTCTTAAAAACACAAGCGCAAACCGAAATTAAATACACGAGTAATTACTTAATTGCTTTTATACAGCCGGTTTTAATTCTCAGATCTGAGAAGAACTCCACAGATTTCACTGAGGCAGTCTCAAATGACATTTCAGATCGAACCAACCACAAAGTTCAGTTAAAATGTGTCACACTTTGTGGCCACAGGAGCTCAGGGTGTAACTGCAGGTCAGGCTGAGTCTCCTACAGAGAAACCAATTAAGATGATTTTCCAGCTGATGTCAAAGAGATGACATCTATGAATCAGTCAGACGATGTTAAGGAGTTTCTCCTGGGAGGCATACATATATTTTTCTAACTTTCTGGCTTCTGTGTGCATTAGTTTAAAACACTTTAACTAAGAGCAGTGTCCTCATGGACCAATTTTCTTACAGAAAAGTGGTTTGAAAGTGACAGCAAGGGGTTAATTTAGTTCATTATTTACTTGCCATTTAGCCTGCTTACTGTTTTACATTGGGAATTCATTTTTTCACAAATGCATAAGACTTGATATAACAAGAATATGCAAGAAAGAGGAAAAAAATAAATTTGTGATCCATAGGAGAAGCAAAACACAGTTTTAAAATATGAATTAAGTATTTTAGATGTGAACACAGTTCAGCCGATAAAATAGTGAACATGCTTCTTTTTTGTTATGTTTCTCTGAATTAATATTAAAAACTTGGAAAGTCATTAAAAAAAAGATCGAATCAAAAATAATAAAAACACAATGCAGTGTGCCCAAACTTAATGGTGGATCAGTATTCAAACATTTTCCTTGACCTCCTAGAGTGGAGATCAGGAAGACCATTGATGTGAGCTTCTACAGTTTGCAGTTCAGTCAAGACGGTTTCCGCTGGCGGCTATTAATGCACATTAAAATATATTTTGTGTTTTAACTACTAAAATAGCTCGTCCCTACCGTAGTTAGTGCTGGGCGCTGTGTATTTGGTGCTTGACTTCCGGATGATGTTTTCATGGATCTGGTACCACTCGTTCTCATTGTTACACCTGGAAGCCAAAAACAAATGCTGCTGTACCAAAGTGTAAAAAATATTAGAAGAGAAAACAGTTTGACAACAAGAAAAAAAAAAACCTTCAGTAAATGATAACTGTGGCTGAGAATGAACTTTTCCACTTCCTACTGCACCAAAACCTTAATGTTTAGTGTACATCTTAAACATAGTCTTATTATTTAGACCACATATGTCAAACTCAAGGCCCGGATGTAATGCGCAACTACGTATTATTCAGGTGGATGAAAAAACATAAATGAACCATTTTTAATTTTAAGGTGTTGATTTTATTTTTGAACCCTTATTTATTGTGAAGTGTTGATTTTATTTTTGAACCCTTATTTATTTTGAAGTGTTGATTTTATTTTTGAACCCTTATTTATTTTGAAGTGTTGATTTTATTATTGAACCTTTTTTTAATTGTAAAGTGTTGATTTTATTTTTGAACCCTTATTTATTTTGAAGTGTTGATTTTATTTTTGAACCCTTATTTATTTTGAAGTATTGATTGTCTGAAGGACCTTACACATGAATTGCCCCATATGGGGTTTGAACCGATGACCTCAGGATTACCAGCACGGTGCTCTAAACTGCTGAGCTAACTCACCTACCTTACAAACTGTTGAGTTTCCATGGATTTAAGAAGAACTGACATGATCTTACCACAATGAAGATTTGATAAAAGTGCTTATA